>NC_081414.1:439421483-439447163 GCF_030272615.1 Cryptomeria japonica
CCCATCAAAGATCAGAGCCATTATGGATTGGCCAGCACCTACCAGTGTGATAGAGGTCAGGAGCTTCATGGGCTTAGCAGGTTATTACCGACGTTTTGTTGAGGGATTCTCTAGAGTTGCTCATCCTATTACTTCTCTTTAGCGCAAAGGGAAGAAATTCGAGTGGACAGAGAAGTGCGAGAAGGCCTTTCAGGAACTTAAAAAGGCACTTACTACCGCACCTATCCTTGTAGTACCAGATCCTTCAGCTGATTTCATGGTTTGCACAGATGCTTCGCTGGAGGGTTTAGGAGCAGTCTTTATGCAGAGTGGCAGAGCTATAGCTTTTGAGTCTAGGAAACTCAAGACTCACGAGCTTAATTATCCTACTCATGACCTTGAGCTTGCAGCAGTAGTGCATGCACTTGTGAGGTGGAGACATTTCCTTTTGGGCCATCATTTTGAGTTGCACTCAGACCATCAGAGCCTTCAGTACATATTCACTCAGCCGAATCTTAATGCACGTCAGAGGAGATGGATGGAATTCTTGTGTGAGTATGATTTTGATGTTCACTACATCAAAGGGAAAGAAAACGTAGTCGTAGATGCTTTGAGTAGGAGACGTCATGAGGTATACACCATATCTATGGGTATGGATTTGAGAGATCGGATCATGCAGCAGTTGCCAGAGGATGGATGGTATTTAGAGGTTTGCCAGGCTATACGGTCTCAGGAAACTTTAGAAGGGAAATATGTGGATTATTCCTTAGAGTCCGATGGTTTATTACGCCATAGAGGGCGCATCTATATACCTTCTTCCGGGGGATTGCGGGAGTTCATTATCACAGAGGCTCATAGAGCTCCTTATGCAGCACATCCCGGGGTTAAGAAGATGCATGCAGACTTGAGGGAATTATACCATTGGCCAGGAATGCGACAGCTTATTGCGGAGTTGGTAGCCCAATGCCTTGAGTGTCAGAGAGTCAAGGTGGAGCACCGCCATCCAGGTGGGTTGCTCCAATCTCATGCTATACCAGAGTGGAAGTGGGATACTATATCCATGGATTTCATCATTGGTCTCCCTATGTCATCTCGTCGCCATGATGCCATCTTGGTGATGGTTGACAAGTTGACCAAAGTAGCCCACTTTTTACCAGTTCATACCACCTTCACAGCACCAGTAGTAGCACAGGTGTTTTTGCGAGACATTGTTAGACTTCATGGTGTTCCACGCAAGATCATTTCCGACAGGGATTCCCTCTTCACTTCTTCCTTTTGGAAGGCATTACAGGCAGCTATGGGCACCAAGCTCAATTTCAGTACAGCCTATCATCCGGAAACAGATGGCCAGACAGAGAGGGTTAATCAAGTGTTAGAGGATATGCTTTGCATGTATGCCATGGATCACCAGACCAGATGGGAAGAGTACCTTCCCTTAGTAGAGTTTTCCTATAACAATGGGCATCACACGTCCTTGGGGATGCCACCGTATCAGACATTATATGGCAGACCTTGTAGGACACCATTGAGTTGGGACCGCATAGAGGACAGAGTTGCTATTGGTCCTGAGATAGTTCGGGATATGGAGTAGCAGGTGGATTTGATTAGGCAACGTCTTAGAGAGGCACATGATAGATAGAAGAAATATGCAGATGCAAAGAGGATAGATTGTAGCTACTTGGTTGGAGACAGAGTCTTCTTGAGAGTGCGACCGCATAAGAGTCCAATCCGTTATGGAAAGGGTTCTAAGCTCGCACCTTGATTTGTAGGACCATTTGAGATCCTTGAGAGGATAGGACCAGTTGCCTACCATTTAGCATTGCCACCTAGCCTGTCGTGCATCCACGATGTGTTTCATGTTTAAGTTTTGAGGAAGTATATCTATGATGAGTCTCATATTCTAGATTGGGATGCCTTGCAGGTGGAGTCGGACGGGCAGCTAGCTTTGGAGCCCATTCACATTTTGGCACACCGGACACTGGGCCTTCGAGGTCGACAGTTGGACCAGGTTAGGGTCCAGTGGGATTGCTATGATGAGGTCATAGCCTCATGGGAGGATGCAACACGTATGAGATCACAGTACCCCCACCTTTTTGATGAACTCCAGGAGGAAGTTCATGCCTAGAGGGGGAGGGTGTGAGGCCCTACCCCGACTCAGTTTGACATTTTCAGTTATTTGCATATTGAGACTATTATGGATGCTTTATTTTATGCTTTATGGATTTAGAACTTATATGATTCCATGATTTGGATCACATTGACATATGTTGATGCTTTATTTTATGCATGATGATTATGAAACTTTATATGTTGCTAGAATAGAATTACTTTGAAATGGTGAATGTCATTGTTGGAATTGCATGACTTCATTTTGATGATAGAAAAATGTTGCTTATTTTATGAATGGTTCAATTTTGAGAATTATGTTAATTGCTTATGTGGAATCGAATTTGAATGAATGAGATATTGAATTATTGTTGCCAAATGTATGAGTGTTTGATGTGCAATGAAATCCATGTATTTAATTATGTATAATTGTGATTATTTGGAATTACTAATGTGTTAATTGAGATGCGCAGGAAAACTATCCATGTGACCATGGAATTTATATGGAGAACCAAACCTAGACCAATGTACGTTTGTTAAGCCAGGGGTTGTCTATTTGGAGAGACAACACCCCTTTTGTAATGTATTTTATTTGTGAAAGTGAATGATGCATGTGTGTTAATTTGATTTTATGTAATTGTGTAAACCTACAAGAGACAAATTCCATGTGTGATTTTTATATTGTATTTTATTGTGTCACTTGACACATGTGATGATTAGTGTCTTTGATTTTGACTTGTCTCTTGGAGGGAGTTTTGTTTCTACCAAAGCCATTCAAACAAATGAGTGTGGTCCCAAATTTGCCTTGGGTAGGGAGTCTTGGGAGTGGTCAACTTAGGTTTGACTCGTAGGTTGACCTTAGTTGGGTTTCTAAGGGGTCAAATGGACTCCTAAGGTCAGTTTTAGGGCTTTTCCAAAGGTCCAAAGGGTATACCTATGGGTTAGGGGTATTTTGAAACATGTGACTACTCCCATGTGACTGTTTAGTCACCTCAAAAAATGGTTTTCCCAAGGTGAGCGAAAATTCAACTTAGAAGGTTCCTCCTAGGATAGACAACCTTCCCTTTTGATGTCAAACTCTCTTCCCCATCCTCACTCACCTTTTCCCTTTCTAGTTTTAGTAATATGTAAGAGGTTGGGAAGAGCAACCAATGGGAACTCTCACCTCACCCAAGGGGTTGGGAAGTGTGTGAGAGGCCTTCTTAGGCAAGGAATAGGGACTTAGTGAGTAATCACCCACTCTCCATTTTTGGAGATTATGCATTTTTTGAAATTTGGTTGTAGGATAGAATTTTGGTGAAGGGTTGGTGGAAAGTTTGTGTGGATTTGGGCAGCTCATCCCCAACTAAATCTAACATACCTATTGGCAGAATAAGGTTGGTTTTATTTCCTTTTGTTTATGTTGTTTATGTTGTTTTTGAAAGAAAGAAATGCTTGTTGAAAGAGATGTGTTTATGTAAATCGTTGTAGGAGAAAAATGTAAGTTTTCATTTCTATGTTTTTGTTTATGTGTTCTTGTTCTTTGGGAGTGTCCAAGACCTCCTACTCTTGGGAGAGTAGGATGGTCTTGGGGTGGAAGAAGTATGACAGCCTTGGGTGAGAGGCTCTCCTTAAGGAGAGTGATCTCAAGGGTGTCCTTTGTGACCCTTGGTGCATAGCCTTGTGTATGCATTTGGGGGTCATAAGGGGAGAAAATATGGCCTTTGAGCCTTTGGGGGGCATAAGGTGTGGAGATGTATATTTTGTTGTATTTTGTATTGCCATGAGGTGGCTTGAGTTGTAATTTGGCTTGCAATCTCCCCAATGGTACTTGGACCACTTCCACCCGTGGAAAGATCATCACAAGATGTGGTGAAAGTGTAGCTTGGGATGGGAAGATGTATGTTGAGTGTTTGCCTTATTTGTTGTGTTGTTTGCTTGTTTGTAACCCGTCTAGTGCTTGGTTCTCCAAGCTCGGGGGTGGCTTCTAGTAAGCCTAGGCTGGGAGGTGAGCTCTCCATGGTCAAAATTGTATTTTATTGCAGGTTGCTTGGGGTGGAAAAGAAAGGATAAAGGGAATAGTTGCTGTTTATGTTGCAGAAAATTTTAAAAGACAAATGTATTTAATATTGTAGCTTGTAAAGAAAAAGAGAGCCATTGTTGTATTTATTTCCCAAAAGAAAGAAGTGTATTTATTTTATTCATATTACTATGGAAGGGAAAATACTTGTTGGGTTTTCAAACCTATTTGTATTGTTATTTACCTTGTATTTTAATTTGCTAAAGAAATGTATTTCTCCTATTTTGGGTAGTTTTGCAAAAAGGGAAGATGTAATATATTAGCTTGTAGTTGAATCCTCATTAAAAAAAAGGGGAAATAAAGTTGTAGCAATTATATTTATTCTGCAAATAAAGGTTCATTTATTCACTTATGCAAGATAGAAATGGTATATGAAAGCTCATGCAATATATTCTGATTTTACTTATGCTGCTGCAAATTTAATTAAATCTGTCATTTTTACTTTCATTTAAGGCAGAAAATAAATCCTATAGTAGTAGTTTATTTTATAAAAAAATAGCATATAGTTCTAGTCTTAAATTTGTTTAAAAAAAATAAAAATATATATTAAGTTGCTGGATGCATTGTAGATGTTAGTTATAGGAAGCTGTTTTTAAACAAAAAAAAAAAACAGAATATTCAACATATATTTCTTCAACTTTAGAAAAAAAAAAACAAAACTTTTTCCCATTATACAAACTACAAGTAACATTAGTAAAATCTCTGCATGCATTTTAAAGATATAAAAAAATAATAATCTCATAAGCTTGCCTAAATGAGTTATAAATGGTTATATATATATATATATTCTTCATTTTAATATTATCCTGAGAATCTGTTTATTAAAAAAAAATAAAACTAGTAATGTATTTCACTAGATCTATTTATATACATATATTTATATGTACACACACACACACACACACACACACACACACACACACACACACACATATACACACATATATAAACGTCTTCTTTTAAAACATATTTATTTAAACACACAAAAAAAAATTACTTAAAAAAAAAAAAGCATTTTTTTTTATGTGGGAATAGTGGGCCGCAGCCTTGGGCGGCGACGCCCATAGTCTGCGGAAGCTGCGTTGTGGGCGGCGACGTCCATGGACTGCGGAGGCCGCAGCTGTTGGCGGCGCCGTCCACAGGGCTGCGGAACCTGCAGTTGTGGGCGATGACGTCCACAGGCTGCGGGTCACCGCAGCTGTGGGTGGCGCTGTCCACAGCTCGCGGTAACCCCCGCACTGCCTCTCCTCCTCCGTAAAGAAATAAGGAACCCCCGGCCCGGCCCTGCGTGCGTCGCTGTGAGAAAAAAATATGAAACACAAAAAAAACGCCCCTCCCATGGCCGCCGCCCAATCCTCCGACCTTCATTCACACACACACACACACACTCACAAGCCCTAACCCAATTTTTGGGTTAGGGCAAAATGCTAATAGATAAAGAATGGAAAATAAAATAAAAATGTGTGTATGTTATAACACACAAGCCCTAACCCTAGTTTCGGGTTAGGGCAAACACACATAGGTTTTAAATGAGATTATGTGTGGGGGTGGGTGTTTTAAAAAAATTAGGGATAGTCTGTGTCATTGGTTGAATTCTTTTATAAGTAAATAAATAAAATAAAGAAAAGGAAACCTTCCCCCCCTTTTTATCTTGGAATATATTTATAAGTATATATGTATATATATATATATTCTTATAAATATATATAATCAAATCTTATATTTAAATGGAATCTAATGGTTAATTGAAAATTAGATAATGCACCTTTAAATTATTAAATAAATGTAGAAGTATTTTAATAAGAAGATTTTAAACTCCTTGGAAGGCAAAACCTTTGGGGAAATAAAATGGGGTATGTAGGGCCAAGTTGGTCCCTTTCTAAATTTTAAATTTTAAGGCATTTTAATTTATGGAGATTTTATTTATTAGGGTTGTTAAATTTAATAACTAGGACAATTTATTTAGACCCTAGGTAATTAAAGAACTATAAGAGATTATTGGGAAATTAATTTTAGAGACTCTATATTAAGTTTGAGATTATTGGCTAAGTAAGTTTTAATTATTTAATAGTGAAAGATTAGTGATAACTCTTTTAGAGAGATATTAGCTCGCTTACAACTTAGATAATTTTATCACCAAATTAATTTAATTGTTTGATTCACTCAAAACATAGTTGAGACCAAACTAGTGAGCATTATTTTGTTTAAGTTAGTCGTTCTAAGTTAAGAAAATTTTAAAAAAAATAAATAAAAATTTATTCCGTTTGTGCCCAAAAGTTTGGGCATGACAGAAGGTAGACTAAAGTGAGCTTCAAGAAAAAAGAACAGAACACCTCAAGACCAATTGAACTTGTACATACAGATCTGTGTGGTCCAACTAGGACAAGAGCTCTTGCCAATGAGAGATATTTTATGCTCTTCATTGATGACTATTCAAGAATGACATTGGTCACTTTCCTACAAGATAAATCACAAGCATTTGATAGATTCAAGATTTTTCAGAAGATGGTAGAAAAGGAAAGTGGATGCAAGCTGAAAAGCCTAATATCCGACTGGGGTGGAGAGTTCACATCAAATGAGTTTGAAGATTACTGTGAGAGACATGGAATCAGAAGGCAATACTCATCCCCTAGGACACCACAACAAAATGGTGTGGTTGAAAGGAAGAACAAGACAATCAAGGAGATGGCCATAACCATGTTGAATGAGGCAATTTTATCAAAAAGTTATTGGAAGAAAGCAGTTCATACTACAACATATACTTTGAACTAGGTTCAGTTGAGAACAAACAACAATATGATACCTTATAAACTATGGTATGACCATAAACCATCAATCAAATACTTCAAAGTATTTGGAACTAAATGTTTTATCAAGAGAGACATGGATGGTATAGGTAGTTTTGATTCCAGGAGTGATGAAGGGATCTTCCTTGGTTATTCAACTCACACTAGGGCCTACAAATGCTACAATAAAAGATTAAGAAGAGTCATTGAGAGTGTGAATGTAAGAGTTGATAAGGATATGCATAAAGGAAGACAAGCACAAGTGATTTGGTATGATGATTTCAGTGATGAAGGTGAAGAAGCTCAATCAGACAATGAATTGGAAGAATAATCCAATAAGGTCCCTAACTAGTATGTGCAGAAAAACCACCCAAAAGAGAAGATTTTAGGTAATAAGAGTGATGGTGTGCAGACTAGAAGAAGGCTTGCCCGAGATGATGAGCAAGTGAATTTCTACACCATGACTGAAATGGAACCTATGAAATTCAATGAGGCCAGTAGAAGTCAAAAATGGATGATTGCAATGGAAGAAGAGTTGAAGCAGATTGATAAGAACAAGACTTGGAAATTAGTCCCTAGACCAATAGATAAGAACATCATTGGCACCAAATGGGTCTACTAGAACAAGATGAATTAAGAAGGTAAAATTGTTAGGCATAAAGATAGACTTGTGTGCAAGGGTTACTCTCAAGTATAGGGCATTGATTTTGAAGAAACATTTGCACCGATAGCTAGACCAGAAGCAATTAGGATGTTTCTAGCTTTTTCAGCCTACAAGGGTTATAAGGTATATCAAATGGATGTAAAATCTACCTTCCTCAATGGAAATCTGGAAGAAGTGTGCATGGAGCAACCAGAAGGGTTTTTGTTACATGATGATGAAACCTTTGTGTGCCGGTTGAAGAAAGCCCTGTATAGTTTAAAGCAGGCTCCTAGAACATGGTATTCAAGGCTAGATACATACCTGAAGGAGCAAGGATTCAAAAAGGGGAGTGTTGACAACAATCTGTACATCAAAGCAGATTGAAACCACATGATCATTATGGTTGTGTATGTAGATGAGATCATTTTTGGAGGCAACAAGGACACTCTTTGTAGAGATTTTATTGATCATATGCAGTCAGAATTTGAGATGTCAATGCTTGGAGAGTTAACACATTTCCTTGGTTTGCAGATATCAGAACTAGATAAAGGAATTTTCATCTCACAAATCAAGTATGCAAAGGATATGCTAAAGAAGTTTCAAATGGAGGATTGCAAACCGGTGAGTACCCCTATGGTGACCGGATGCAAACTTAGCAAGAATGATGAGTCACTGATAGGGGATCAGACCTTGTATAGATCCATGATAGACAACCTATTGTATCTTACTACTTCTAGACCAGGTATAGTGCAAACAATGTGTATGGTGGCTAGATTTCAAGCAACACCTAAGCAATCACATATGAATATCGTCAATAGAATTTTTAGATACCTGTAGAGAACACTCAATTATGGATTATGGTACCCTAAGTAAGGGGGATTCATATTGGAAGCATATATTGATGTTGATTGGGCAGGCTGCATGGATGACCGGAAGAGCACAAGTGGTGGTGCATTCTTCCTAGGTTACTGGTTGTTCTCATGGCATATGAAGGAGGATTTGGTCTCCCTATCAACTGCTGAAGCAGAATACATTGCTGCTGCCACATGCTTCTCTCAGGTGCTTTGGATGAATTAGAGCCTCAAGGAAATATAGGTGGACATCTATGATCCTATTCGCATTCAGTGTGACAATTCAAGTGCCATAAACATATCAAATAAAACTGTGATGCATTCAAGAACAAAACATATAGCCATCAAGTATCATTTTCTCAGAGAGAAGGTTGGAGGACAAGAAGTCATGATGGGATATGTCCCTATAGGAGAACAAGCGGCATACATCTTCACCAAACCATTATTGGTAAGCACTTTTGAGTACTTGAGATACAAGTTGGGAGTTGTGTCACCTGCCTCCTGCATTTAAGTTTGTAAGGAGATATATGGTTAAGGGGGAGTTCATAGCAATATCTATATATATTGAACCACATGTTGATCATAGAGAGAGTTCAAGATTTTATGTCTCAGTACTAGTTGTAATCACAAAGAGGAGATTTGACTAAGGGGGAGTACCCACAATCTAACTGGTTAAGTATGAATCAAAGGGGAAGAATAAACCGGATAATAAAATACCCTGACCCTTTGTCATTGTGTCAAAAGGGGGAGAAATATACCAGTGTGGAGACTTGCACGTGTGTTGACATCAATGCCAAAGGGGGAGATTGTTGGCATTAGGTTGTCATTGATGTCAACTAGTATGACATGGTCACTGGTGAGTAAGTAGTGGTGACAGGTATGGGTGAAGTAAGTAGTGATGTCAACCGGTATGAAGGATGGAGTGTGTAAGTAGACAAAAAAGGTATGTTACTGGTACACATGAAGTGACACATCTACTGGTAAGAGGGACCACCGGTAAGCAAGAAAAGGATAACATGGATGTGATAATCGGTATACAAAGAGAAGTATAATGCAATCGGTAAATGGACTTAGTAGACAGACCAATATGTTTGATGGTAAATCAAATTGATCCACCGATAGAGAAGAGGGTAGCAGGTATGAAGGTCCACCAGTGAGGATAGGCTATACCGACAAGGTGAGTTGAATTGGTAGTGTGTCTTGGTCGTTAAATGATGCCAAACTAACATAATAGTTTGAAGATGATGCCAAACTGACATAGTAGACTGAACAGAGGTGGATGTCGATAAGGATGGTAGGTGGACACTAGGTGGCGAGCACACAAGGGTCGGTGAAGTATTCATCGACATGGTAGTTGACTAGGAGGTCAACATTAATGAAGAACCCACAAATCATGGGATGATGGCATGATGTTGTGGGTTGAGAAAGACAAAGAGGCAAGATGATTGATTTGATTCTGCAGGACAGTCCGATCCTTGTGGTTGCTAGTCGAAGGCAACAACTGAAGCATTAATGGTGATGTACAGAGAAAGGTTGAAAAGCATGCTGCAGATGTCTAAAAATAGAAAATGCGCATTGGAAGGTAAAGAGATGGCGGTGATGATTGATGTGATGCAGATCATCATTCCAGAAAAGTAGATCCGATCAGATTTGATACGGATTGAGTTGGTGAAGGAAAACCCTAGCACACCATCGTTTGAATGTTTGTTTTGGTGGAAACATTTAGATATAAATATGTGAACTCAAGACTAAGATGATTGATGTTGAATGCTAGTGGTGAGAAGAGTGAGTATTTGAGCAAGTAGAGAGAATTCGGTTTGAGAAATATTTTGCTGAAAATCAGAGTGTCTGAGTGTTAGCAGGCTAACTAGTGAGAGGTTGTAACCGACAGAGACAGAGTAACTAGTGAACTGTAATAGTCTTAATAGTCAAGCATACCAGTAGGGATTGAAAGGTTAGGAAGGCATCCAAGTGTGGTACTGTGCAATGTGAGGTTCAGAGAAAGAGAAGAAAGGCATAGAGTAACCGGTAAGTGATCAGAGAGTGCAATCTGATAACCGGCAGTGGAAGAACCGGTGAAACAGAGGAGGTTGGTAACCAACAGACATCAATTGATCAGGTGTTGCAAAACTCATTTTCAACAAGGTGTTATTATTGTATCAAGTTGTATTTCATTGTATTACACCGAGTGGGTGCTTGGGGAAGGGGTTGGTGCCCTAAATCATTGTAATCCATTATTTTATTGTGAGGCTGGATTGGAGCAGTAGACTCCAACAACATTTCTCACCGAGGTTTTTCCCATATTGGGTTTTCCTCATACATCTGGTGTTGTGGGTTGTGCATTTGTGTGTTTGCCTTTTTGATATCCTCATATATCTTACGAGTTTGATTGCTTAGTGCTTAGGTTGGTAATTGATACTCAAAGCTTGGTTTAAAAGGTAAAGATTTATTAGGAACCACTAATTCACCCCCCTCTCAGTGGTATATTGTGTTCAACAATACTTGCGGTCGAGGTCAATTTTCCATCCTTGAGAGTATCTTTACAAAACCTAGTTTCAGATGAAGAGTATCGGGTATCTAGAGTGCATGAGCTAGAGCTATTGAATGACAAATGTCAATATGCATTAAACCACTTGCAAGCCTAAAAAAATCATTTTCATCGTAGCTATAACAAAAGCCAGAATTTGTTACTTTGATATAGGCAAGTTGGTCCTTAAAGGGAATTAGAGGAACCTGATAGAAAGAGAGAAGCCATCCAAGTTTGAACCTAATTGGTTGGGCCCTTATATCATTATGACAATACATTGATCTAGTAATTATCAGTTGGCTACCCAAGAAGCTGAACAATAACCAGAAT
The DNA here is from genome assembly GCF_030272615.1 of Cryptomeria japonica. NCBI lineage: Eukaryota > Viridiplantae > Streptophyta > Pinopsida > Cupressales > Cupressaceae > Cryptomeria > Cryptomeria japonica. Next base: position 439,432,765 of record NC_081414.1, read on the forward strand.
CCATCAACAACATACACCTTCACAAATTCTATATGTAACCCTCAAGGAATCCCTTGAAAAATATTTGAAAAAGTATAAAATAAAAAATAATAAAAATTCAAAAAAATTAAAAAGAAAATAAATTGTCACCTTGATGAAAACATGACAAAAAGGTGTCTCATGTGACAAATAAAATGAAAAAAATATGGAAAAAAGTAAAGAGAAATAATTCTCCCTCTAGTGAAAACCTAGCAAATGGGTGCTTTTGGTAAGTGCCATGTTGAAAACTTGGCAAACATGTGCCATTTATAGTAATTTGTTGCTCCACCATCTATCCCACATTCTTGCATTTACGCTCCACTTTTCACTCCATTCTTTCATCCACATTCGTCATTAACCTTGTCCATATCTCTTGTTGCCCGAGGTTTGTCAAATTTTAGCATCAACATATCATCTCCATAATAAGTCTATCCTTAGCATCAATAAGTATTCCTAAGTCAAAGTATGGGAAAATCCTTGATTGTGGTTTTCAAACTAGATACACTTATACTTTCCAAAAAATCCTAAAAAATCCACATACATTAGAAAAAGATAAAAAATCCAAAAACATAAAAAAATAAACCTGAGCAAAATCCAAAAACAGTAGAAAATGTCCTAATTTAAAAAAAAAAAGTCCTAAGAAAGTTCAAAAACTTGAAAAAAAAGTCTTGAAAAAATCCAAAAACATTAGAAAAATGTCTTAAAGAAATAAGCCAAAAACATCAAGTAACCCTAGAAAACCCTAAAAAATAATAAAAAAATAGAAAAACAGTTAAAAACACATAAATCAATCAATCATTCACAATCCATAATAAATTATTGCTTGGAAGACAAAGATTTGAGTAGATAGAAGCACAAAAATACAAAACCTCGAGGTTATTATATCACACAACAACAAATAACCCTATCAATCTACTCTATAATGAAACCAATCACATTGTCTAAGCAAACAAATAAATTCTTATCAACTATCATTTGTCTTATATAGAGGATGGTACACAAAAAAATAGACATATCGATCTTATATTTGGTATTTCACTTCTGAAATCAAACATCATGATCATTACACAAACAATCAACGTTGACAAAAGATTAGTATGACTATTGATTCGTTTGGTCAAGTAAGTCTTTCATTTATTGATTTATCTTAGATCATGGTCCTATGCTACTCGAAGGTATACACAAGTGATTAGAGGAGTGATGATGGTTAATGATCTTATTTTCATTTTTGTTTATGGGATGTTTTCATGAAGTTCTAGGGCAAGAGTGTTTTTGGTATCTATGTTGGCATGTTCATTCGACAAAGATCCTATACAAACATAAGGTCATGGTTCAATATGCTTGTGATTGTCACACATAGGTAAAAGTAAAGAATGGTGTCACATTTTAGACCAATTAAAATGCTTCTATCAAAATATTTTTGGCCAGAAAGGTTCCAGTCGAAACACTTTCAACTGCAACCATTTGGCTTATATAGGGCTCACAAAGTTTTGGTTGTAACCCAAATTCAATTTTTTTTTTCATGGAGTTTTGGCTGGTGAATTTTTTTCTTATATAGGTTCAATTGTATCTATCTATATGTCTACTTACTTGGTAGATGTTCTTGTAAAGCGGAAAAATCGAACCCTAGTTGTTCTCCCCTCCCCAACTCCGAGGAGAGAGAAGGGAGGTCACTAGGGTTGATGGTTTTCACTTAGGAGGGACTTTACATTCAAAAGAGGGGTTGAAACCCACAAGATCCAATCCCACACAATGCAGGATTGGATTCTAAATGAGTTTCAAGGGTTAAGACATCAAGGATACCCTCTTTTGTAAAGAAATGTAGATAGAAAGATTGAACTAGGAATGCATGTAGAAGCAAGAAAGATTCGCTTATAAACAGAGATAGGGATACAGGATGAAGCTGCGGACCTGGAATTAGCAGTAAAATATCGAGATGGTGCTGTTCTGCAAATTTGAGCGAAAGTTGACGGGACGATGGCGCTCGACGTGCACACAGTCCTCCAAAAAATCTGCGAAACGAAGGTGGATCTGTTCGTCTCTGCACAAGGATTCCAGATCTTCAATTACAGCCGCGTACCTGCAGCCTACACATAGAAAAGAGAGGATGATTGGGGGGTTAGGGATGAGGGGTTTGCCTTTAGGTCAAACCCCGGTTTTGGAATTAACCAAGAAATGAGAATGCTATAAATGTAAATGTTTGTAATGTAAACAAGTACTGATACCTTGTTGTAAGAATGTTTGTATTCTTACATGCGAAGGTGTAATGTATGTTGTATGTTGTATGTTGTATGTGATCTCGTCTTCAATGGTTGAATCCTTGTCTTGAATGCAATACTTAGCCTTGAATGGAGACTTAGAATGCTCAATTGCTTGAAGGAATGCTTGAATGCTTGAATGTTTGAATGCTTGAATATTGCTTTCGCGCCTTTGCTCACATATGTCCTCCTCCCTTTTTGAGAGAGGAAATGTAGTTTATATACTTGTCAATTAGGGCTGATAGACTGATTTTCCCGACCTTAGGCCGACCAGGAAACATTATTTTCCAATTTGCAAACTTAAAGGCTCGATGCCCAAAAGAGACCGGGCCCAAAATAGGGCCAGGGACCAGGGCGCTGGGCGCCATGGTCCCACCTCCAGGGACAGCGGGGTGCAAGGAGGATCAGGCCAGGGTGCTGAAAAATGCAGTTTTTGATGTCATGAACAAGTTTCGGGGTCTCCATTCAGGTTCCGTGTTGCATCACCATCGTGAAGACCCAAATGTAGTCAAAATTGCAAGTGTCGCAATTTTAGGACGCTACAGTTCTAAATTTTTTCACTTCCACTAATTTTTTTTTCAATCAAAATGAGTTTATTTTCAAAAAACTAAAAGCACCCTTTTGTAGCTAGCTCGAAGTCAATAATCTTGACATGTAATTTTTTATGTTATGATAATTTTTAATAAATATTGTAAGGTTGTTTTTGAAATTAAAAAGAGGCTGATTAGAAATTAGAGGAAAAATATTAAACCATACGATAATATTTGAGAATAAATATATTGCATTAGAGGAGAGAATCTTCTCCAAATTGAATATAATTGATTTTTGTTGGAATGATAAAGTATTAGACAAAAGGGGGAGTCAAATGAAAACTATCAATTTCTATTATGTTGGATTTTAAAACATTATCACAGAGAGAATATACATTGATTTTTTTTTTTCATGCACTAGATATTGATGTTATCTATTGGAGAATAAGAATCAAGGAAAAATAAGCTTGTTTGCATTTGTTTTTTGGGGGTGTCAACTAGACTACCCTTTTTTTTTTGAAATTTTTAACAATAAAAAATCTGCCTTTAACTATATAATTTTTTTCAATGTTTAAAAAAATAAAATAGAATAGACATAAGCTTCATGAATGTTTCTATATTTCATTAGTTTACATGCTTTTGAAATTCAAAACAAAAATATGTGGTCGAATTTGAACGTTTTTTGTTGTGTTGGCCATTTCCTTTAAAAAAGTATGACACATGTTTGTACTATTACCCAAGTTCATACCTTGACCTTTAACACACAAATCATAGAATGGATGGACACATTCCTTGTCTGCAATGTGTCTATCAATACAAACAAATAAGTATCAACACCTTAGTTCCATATACCTTGGTGCAAACACCTCCATTTGCCACATAATAAAGCTCTATGATGAAATTATTGTACAATGGTGAAAGCACAAGTACAAGCTCATGACTAAAGATATTGTCTATTCCAATACAAATATGATATCAATAAACTCCTTCTAATCACTAATTATTCTTCACATCTTATTAACTTATTCTTCTTGCTAACCTTTCTTTCGTTAGTCCATGTAGTCATTTCAGTCTAGTACTATGATGTGCAAAAAAAAAGTACATCTTGCATTTACAAGCATGTTAGTGAATAAGGATATCATAGCATTCCATAATAATAGATATAACATATCAATGCATTGGATTTTATAGAACCATCATATATATGCACCTGGAAAACACAAAAAATAGATCATGTCATCATGCATACATAAACATGTTTAACTCATGAAAGAACATATATGAATTAGGTTCCTATAAATAAGCATCACAATAATCATATCATAAGCATTCATGAAGAAATTAAACATCTATACATAAAGGGATAGATCATTAGCTCATCATACTATGACCCTTACAATAACATAGAGTAAAACATCATACGGTATCCATTAGAATAATGCAAGAATCAAAATTACATCACATTATAAGAAAGATAAATAGAATCATCGCACCACATATGCATCTCATATAGAATCAACATCATGTACATCCATAAATATCATTGAACATCATATAAGCATAAAAATATCCATCATAATAGAAGCATCATAAATAAAGATAACATGCATGTAGAACCATAAACACATCATATAGTCACCACAAATAAAAATGCATATCATATATATCTTAAAAAAAAGTGTCAGAGTACCAAACCATAATGCCTATCCAAAGTGGAGCTCACAAGATCAATATAAAATAAATGTGTCTATACAAAGATCAAATGGTTCTCCCACAACCCTTTGAATCACTGAGCCTAGCCTGCATACCTGTGCATGTACCTACCTCAACCTATCCTAGGTGGCCTTAATGGGCCCACAACTCCCCCCATTACTGGTTGTTCTCTTGGATTGTGACAAACCCGCGATTGAGTATTCTTATACCTGGGTGCCCTCTAATCCATTGACACAAAACTTTGATAGAGGTACCACAAATTCCCAATCTCCTTCTTAACCTCTAATATTTAGGAAGTCATCTATCAAGTACTAGAATCCTCTATAGATGAAAGAAATATATGAGTGGCCTCATCTTCCCTATATTCTCTAATAATTGTTTTGTCTCATGTTGCTACCAAGGTATCCCTACCGGCTTCCAATGTAGTCACCTGTGCCTGTAGCTCTGCAATTTGAGCCCTCTATGTCCTGATCAAGACCCTATTAACTCTAGCATCTAGGATATCCTCCACATCCTCCTAAATTGCCACATCCTCATAGCTATATTCCTTTAAGCTACTATCATCAAATATCTCCTCCTTTGATACCCACTCCTTAAAACTTTCCTCCTCTCTCATAGGAAATCCTCCACTACCACAATCTAAGGAAAAATGAGAACAAGGATCTAACCTCATCCTCCACCTCCATCTTCACCATCCCCACCATTTCCACCATATACATCTCCTCCATCCCCAACATCCACCTCATCATCTATCCCTCTCCCTTCAACTCTAGCCTACCACAAAGCCTCCTCTTTCATGTCCTCATACCCACTGTGATAGAAACATGAACAACTAGATCTATCAATATTGTCATTATGTGTGACAAATCAAGCATCACACTGGGAAGTAGTCCCCGCATCAATCAAATCTACACCTTCACCCCATTGCATAGGCCCCATGATATCAAACTCTATATATGTCACCTCAAATCTAACAATGGGGCCCCAATAATCTACCTCTTAGGATAATCAAGCAAAATAAGCTAAAGTAACTGGAATACCTCGCTTCTCCCCAAACTATCGAAGAATGAGATCTGGTAGTTTTATATTAATAATCTTCTATGAGAATATATAGTTTGGCCAATTAGATATATTTGCCACCTATAATTAGGAGTATAATTTGCATCATCCTCCCATTAAGGTTAATCCCTATACGATGTCCAAATAAAGTCCCTCATAATGTCAAGCTCATGATACTAATACAAAGTGTGACCTACTCATTTATTCATCAATGCACTAGTATAGAAATACACATAAGGCAATATAGGCTCAATGCATCTATCTACCATTGGTTGAAACATCGCAATACACTGCTAGGCACACACCTATAATAATGTAACATCACATCCAATATAATGGGCTCCCTTGTAGGCAACTAAGTTCACCTAATAGTATAACATTCCGAGGACATACAAACCCCAAGCATAAAATCATACCATGTAGTATCATACCATCCATCAATCGACCCAAACCAACTGAAAATATGTGATCCTGCTTGTTAGGAGGCAATAAACCTACTATAGTGCTACGATGACAATATTCAACTTGTCATATCAATCCACCATAGTGCTCCATTGTGTTAGCACACATTTTTACAAAATATTTTGTGCTATATGGAGGCCTTTTTTCCTATCATATGAGCATTTACTGCTGATTTGCATGTGCAAGAACCTTACTAGCATGAGTAAAGTTCTCTAAGGATTAGCTATTTCAGGAGTGTCAAGGTATCACTTGGACACACTAAGGGCATGCACTAAGTAAAGACTGCATAAAGAGTCCATCATATCAACATTCTGGCAAATATCAGAGGAGGAGTTAGTATGATGAAATTAGAAGTGCCTTTGGCTTACACCCTATATGAAGAATTGGAGCCATTAACATTTATGGTAATTTTTAAATTTGTAAAATTAAATTATCGGCATAGGTTATCCCGACAAGATTGCGTAGCCAAAAACAAAAGAAGTGAGCCATTATTATCGGGGTAGCTTATACCGAGGAGTAAGTAAGAGGATATATCTATCGGCAAAATAGTTCAATATCGGAAGTGCAAGGAAGTTATTATACTGATAGCCGATGGAGCTATCGGTATAACCCACACCGATAAGGAAGAGTGCGGATGAAACATTTTAATTATCAAAGTATCGGGAGACAGGAATATGGGGTTACCCCGATGTCCGATAGGACAAATAAGGGAGCCGAGAGGAAAAAAGTGCAGACCAAAAGTAGGATGGTTTCATCGCAAAAAATGTTAACTTTTGGGAGGAAACCAAAATAACTACATCGATACCCGATAAAGGAAAGCTAGGCAGGTGACAATATCAGCTGGAGTTATGATGATAAAGAAGTGCTGAGTGTGGAGTTCAAAATCTTATCAAGGTAACTTATATCCATCGGCGAGAGATGTTTACATGCTGTACCGATGCCCGATGAAGAAGTTAAAGCAGAATGTAGACAAGGAGACTTCATCAGGAAAAACTATGCCGATAGAGCGGAGCGGTAGAAGGGTTTTGCAAAATAAAAGTCGTTGTCATCGGGGAATTGGTAAAACATCAACCGGGTTGTTCTGACACCCGATGAAGCAACCAAGAGGAAAGAAGTGTAAACCATAAAAGAGAACTCATCAGGGTAGCTTCTACTATCGGACGAGCGTTTCTCGAGTTATGCCGATTTCCAATGGGCAGGATGCCACAAAGGAAAGAAAGGCAGATCTGTTGGGGTGACTTACGTCGATCAAAAGGACAAAATGGAAATTAAAGAAGTGTACATTACAGGTGGCACCAAATAATTAAGCTCTCAGGAAGAGTTACACTGATCAGCTGTTAATAAATCTTGTGTAAAAAGAGACATGACAACCATTATTTAATGCATCCAACAGATAGGCCTGAAATATCATGAAGCAAATCTAACTAGGATTTTTTTTCAGATGTTAACTATGATGGAGATAAAATTGTATATGGGGTCTCATGTACATTGTCTTTCACAAATTAATCCATAAGCAGTTTGTTATCTCTGAAGTGCTAATTGAAGTTACAGAGTGCAGAACAGAGGATTTGCAAAATGGAGGGTTCAAATGCGAAAGAAAAAAGGAAGGTCACAAAAATATCTAGTGACATATCGAAACAATCAAAGGCAGGAGAGGCTGTGAAGCAGAGGAAGCTAAATCAGGACATGATCGACCAGATAAGTTCTCTAGGAGCTAAGTCTAGAAGGTCGAAGACAAATTTGCCAATTCGTGATCAGCTGGAGGAGAGGTATAAGAAAATAGGCGATGTATGGACTAGAGTGCGAGGACACAAACTGTTCTTGTTTCATTACATAAGGAGAAATGACCCGATGCCTATATCTAACCCATGTAGCATTGATCTAGGAAAACTCACGGTCCTTAATGTATTTGTAAACATAGACTTGCTCAAGCTCCTGGTCAGATATTATGATGCCACTAAAAGATGCATCCTGTTACCTAACGGGACTATTTTCATTTGTTTCACAGCAATGACAATTCAAGAAGTTTTTGGTTTGAATTCTAAAGTGGAGGTGCCTCTGTCTTTTGATGATTTGGAGGAGGAATACAAAAAGATGGACACCACATATCAAAGGTGGAATTTGGTGTATCATAAGGCTGAGAAAGGAAGATTGATAGAGGAAGACAGTCCGCCTTATGATGTCAACATTTTCGAGTATGCGGATGAAACATTTTAATTATCGGAGTATCATGAGACCGGAATATGGGGTTACCCTGATGTCCGATAGGATGAATAGGGGAGCCAAGAGGAAAAAGGTGCAGACTGGAAGTTGGATGGTTTCATTGGATAAAATGTTAACTTTCGGGAGGAAACCAAAATAGGTACACTGATACCCGATAAAGGAAAGCTAGGTGGGCGACAATTTCAGCTGGAGTTACGCCGATAAAGAAGTGAAGAGCATGGAGTTCAGAACCTTATCGAGGTAACTTATATCCATCAGCGAGAGATGTTTACATGCTGTCCCAATGCCCAATGAAGAAGTTAAAGCAGAATGTAGACAAGGAGACTTTATTGGGAAAAGCAATGCCGATAGAGCAGAGCGGTAAAAGGGTTTTGTAAAATTAAAGCCGCTGTCATCGGGGAATCGATAAAACATCAACCGGGTTGTTCCAACACCTGATGAAGCAACCAAGAGGAAAGAAGTGCGAATCATAAAAGAGAACTCATTGGGGTAGCTTCTACTATCAGATGAGCGTTTCTCGAGTTATGCTGATTTTCGATGGGTAGGATGCCACAGAGGAAAGAAAGGCAGATCTGTCGGGGTGACTTATGCCGATCAAAAGGACAAAAGGGATATTAAAGAAGTGTACATTACGGGTGGTGCCAAATAATTAAGCTCTTTGGCAGAGTTATACCGATTAGCTGTTAAGAAATTTGGTGTGAAAACAAACATGACAACCATTATTTAATGTATCCAATGGATATGCTGATTTCTGACGGGACTGTTTTCATTCATTTCGCAGCAGTGACAATTCAAGAAGCTTTTGGTTTGAATTCTGAAGCGGAGGTGCCTCTGTCTTTCAATGATTTGGAGGAGGAATACAGAAAGATGGACACCACATATCAAGGGTGGAATTTGGTGTTTCATAAGGCTGAGATAGGAAGATTGACAGAGGAAGACAGTCCGCCTTATGATATCAACATTTTCAAAAAATATTTCCAATATACCCACATGGCTTGTGGACAGGTTGGAGGAGTTGAGGCTCCAGACGTAGCAAGAATGGGACTGCTAGTTTTGGCAGCTGATGTCTAGAGGCATGAGCCAAGAGCATTTGATTTTGCTGCATATCTGGCAGACAGATTGCATGAGGGTTTTCTGAACCTGAAGAACAGTCCTGATAAGCATTTCAAGCATTATTCTCTGTTAATGAGTATAATATTGTTTTATGGTCAATTCAAAGGACTGTGGCTAGAGGGTTTGAGAGTAAACCAGTTTGGAAAGGACGAACATGAGCAACTTGTGCAGGTATGGGTTTCTTTATGGGATTCTAGGTATGTGAGTTCCCATTATGTGAAGTTTGAAGAATTTTTTTCAGAATGTACAATGAAACTATTGAAGGATGTTTTTCGGAAACCATTAAGAAGTTTCTTCAGCCATTTGAGCACCATAATACCAAAGTGAATCATAATTGGGGTGATTGGTTTTCCTATGCCAATTTCACTTTTGTTAGAGTGTTCAGTTTTGAGGGATCACCATATGTATTGCCTAAACCGACACTTGATTGTATTGCATTTTTAGAAATTGTTAGACAACTTAGTGTTTCCAATGCTCGTCACTTTGGGGATGCACACAAGAAGACCTTTTTTCCAGGGACTTTGGATTTTGGAGATTTTATGACTGTATCAACCAGGGCTTATGAAGCCATTGACAGAAAGTTAGTAGATGAATACAATTTGTTGTTACACACACCCAGGAAGAATTATGATCCTGAGGGATATATAAACATGTGTAGAAAAGGGCAGGCCCTGAAAGGTTATATCCATTTTATTGATGATATGAAGATCTGTGCAGAAATAAGGAAGTGGAAGAATTGTTTGATGTGATGGAAGATTTGGAGAGAAGGTTACAAGAAAAAAAACAAAGGCTGTAGGACTTCCAAGGTGAAGAAGAGGAATGTGCAGAAAGTGACTAAGGGGAGAATGAAGTATCAAAATTATAGGTACGTAATAGAGAAGAAGAGCTTGATGCACAGGATAAATTAATCACAACCTTGAATGCAAAGATAGATGATAGAATGATTGAGCACACCACTTTTATATCAGATGATCAATTCATAAAATCCAAAGAGTTCAAGTCATTGTTGTATCACTTCAAGGGTAAGAAATTAAGGGAAGCAGTGCCAAATATTACCCCTGAAAATGAAGCAAAAATGAGGAGGAGGTTGAAGGAAGACATCAATGCAAAAGTTGAGAATATGACCCCACAGAAGGGGAGGCAATTACTAGTGGAGGCTGGTATAATTGGGTTTCCACGATGGGACTTGAGTGCCTCATTTGTTTTTGATACTTTGCTGCACTTAGATAATAGGGATATGAAATTGGATATCCAAGGAGTAAAATATATTTTTGTATACACATAAAAATTGGCTATGAGCAATTAAATAAATATTTTATATTTATTTAATAATTATCTTCTATTAAATAGTTAATTTGAAAAGATTAATTTAGTTAATTCATTTTCATGTCTTTCTATTAATTAATTTTATTAATTAATTCATTTATCCTATTCTTCTAATTAATTAAATATCTAATATTTAATTATTCCTCTAACCAAGTTAATTAAATATATAATATTTAATTATCTCCTCCAAATAATTAAATATCTAATATTTAACAATTATTCTCCTATCCTATAGTATCAAATATTAAATAATTCCTAAATTATTTAATCCCTTTTCCAACTCCCTCTCCATCTCCACTTCATTTTCCCTTTGCCAACTCATCAAACATGTGGCTAAGAAAATTAATATTTCTTAATATTAACTCATCATTTATCCCCAACCTCCAAATTTAATTAAAATTGTGTACGTACACATATTTCATAGCCATTTCCTATATTCTCTCCTACACCCCCTACATCTTAGGAAGGACTTAAGTCCACTTGTCCTCTCATGCCTAAATTTCCTCCAACCATCCCTAGATTCCCTCAGTCAGCAACCCAGTCAAGGTGAGATGAGTGACACTTATCTTCTCCTCCCCCCTTTCTCTCAACCTTCACCTTTGCTCACAACCATCCAAATCTGTAGATCTGATCATGACCGTTAATCTAAGCCACATCATCTCATCCTCTTAAAATCTATAAAATCAAGAGCTTCAGTTGAAAGAGAGTTAGACTTCAAGAGACTTCAAGTGCATTTTGCAAGCTAATCATATGCATCCGTGAGTTTTAGTTTTGAAGCAAATAGCAATTATCATATAATATCATTTAGCATAATCATTCAGTATAATCATGTAGCATTTTGCATATCATAGCATCAGTTAACTACAAGTTATCAGTCCATTCTTCATATGCCATCTTGGAAGCCAACAATGAATTGTCTGAGAGGACACCATCTGCAACCAAGAATAGTGGAGTTAGGACACAATAAGACATAAGCCATGAAGGTAAAATAATGTTTTATTTTAGTATGTATTTCATGTAGTTTCATTGGTGGAATTTGGATTTCCTATATGCATTTCCATTTGTATTTTGTGACACTAACTTATTACAGGTAATATTCTGAGGATTAAATTCAAGCTCACATATTTTGGCGCCCACCATGGGGCCCATAAGCCTCGCATGTACTTTTAAAAATCTCGCAAATAGTTAAATTAACGCATTTGTAATGTAGATTCATGCATGTGTGAATTTTGACAACGCTTTTGTTCTGTAGGTTAGCACATTTTCCTTTTATTTTAGCGCATTTGCAACATAGGTTAGTGCATGAGCATTCTAGGCTAGCGCTTTTGTCTTAGAATCTGCGCATTTGCATTATATTTTCGCGCATTTGTGCCCTTGGTTAGCGCATATGTCAAAGAAATTGCGCTTTTGTATCCACAGAGCAACGCTTTTGTAGTCTAGGTTAGGGCTTATGATCTGCAGGTTAGTGCTTTTGAGAAAAAAGATAGTGCATATGATAGATTAGCGCTTCTGTTCATAAAACTGACAAAATTTTCTTGCAAGTCTGAATGTCCAAGAAATCAGATTTTTCAGATTACTAACGTGCATGTGCAGGATGGCATTTAAGGCAAATTTTATGCATTTCATCATTTAGTTAAATAGAAGTCTTCATTTGGGAAGTAATATATCATATCTTGTTCATCTAGTTTAACTAAGAGGGTGAATTGACAACATGCAACTTGCATTTTTAGTATTTTTTCTAAAAAAAAAGTTACACATAGACTTTTAAAAAGGCTAAAATGAACATCATGATTGTTGGAGCAACATCTCCAAATAGGACTTAGCCAATATTTGCTTTGAAAAGGATAAAAAGAACGCTTGTATTCCGTGTCTTGAAAGTGGTAGGTATATGCTCTCCCCTTAATTGGGTGACCAAAAAGCCAAACCCACTCTTTTACGCTTTCTTTACTTTCAAGCAATTAAATCTTTTAGAGGGTCTACCTTCCCGAGCTGCCTTGAGGGGGCCAGTGAGAGGGGAACGACCCAAAGTGGAAATGGGCTAATACCGAGTCCTTCCAATCTACTATAAATAAATTGTGTTTGTGATGAAAGTCTCAAATAACATGTGCTGATAAGTTCATACCGACACTATGTTTCCCCATAAACCCTATGGAGCGTAACCTCTATAGGCTGGTAACCTTCTGTATTTACAGAGCTGAAAGTGCCACATGTATGGCCACATGACCGGAAGCCTTTACTAAAAACCACTTGTACTAGTTGCCAAAATCCTTCTAGTTGTTGGCACAGGAGGTTGGACCTCTGCAGCGGCTCACATACACATGGTTCTTAGTAGAGATATAAAGTTTACCATGGGGAGTTTTCATGGAAACTGGTACTTGGCTGCCCCGAAGAAGTGAGTGCCGAGGGTGGAGCCAGTGGGGTCAAGCATCTAAATATCCGCTTTGAATAGCGTAGCCTCGGGGGAAACCCCACGTGAGATTCAACAACTATTGTCTTAGCCTACCATAAGATTTGTACTTGCTTGTGCATTTTGTTTATTAAACACTATGTCTTCTATGTCTGTAACATGTTCCAAATGGTAAAAAATTGAAGAAAATTATCATCTACAAGTGAGCAAAAATCCAACAAATTTCTGAAAAAGTTTGATTGAAAAGAGGAATACAAAAAATTTCCAACACTTGAAACGCCAGATCAAAATCAAAATATCAAAACATCAATATCAAAATAATTCTTGAAGTAGGTTTGTCTCTAAACCATCACGTATTTTCAAACTAGCTCAAACAACTAGGTTACTAATCCAACAGGTTATACTCAAAAGATTCTATAAACATCAACATTTAACAAGCTATCGATTCAACCATCTTAAGTCCAAAAATTCAACATCTTTGTCAAGTTTCTCATCAGGATAATCAAATCCTCTATCACGAAGCTTGATCAAATCTATACTAGGTTCCTAATCTTGGATATATTTTTCCTATTTTGAACCTAGGTCATATCAAAACCAAAATTGCACCAACATTGGAATCAAACAAACTTGTAAATTGTCAAATGCTTATATGACTCTTAAGTATCACCTTAAGAAAAGAAAACCCAGTTACAAAGCTACTCAGAAAAGGATAAGATTCTTGTATATCAATCACAAGATCTTATTGAAACATAGGACATTTTTACACCGTTTTCGTCACTACTTACGTGGCTGCGGCACAGAATTTGATGGGGAAACTTTACAAAGACGTGCTTTTCAACAAAGAGATGCTTTATCCCATTGAACAAACAATAGTGGTAAGATCAAAAAAGCATATCTTCCTAAACCAATAATCACCTATTGACTTTGTCCTTTGGAACTTTCAACAACTTTTGAAATAATCACATGCCAGTTTGGACTAGATCCCAACACGAGCAACTTAGAAAGCAACAACAAATGGAGGAAGAAGATACTCCTGTATTCCACACTTTTGGATTTACCGTTGTTGATGAAGAAGTAGTCAATAGCACTATTAGAGACCTTGAGCAAGATTTCAAATTTGATAGGCTAATGGAAAAATTGTTGGCAAAACAAAAAGAAAAGTATCTTTTGATGTTGGCAAAATCTGGAGCTAAACTACCACAAGACTTTAACATAGAAATCTTGAAACAAGATGTGGAGGCAAATAACACCCAAAACACAGATGATCCAAATAACGAGGATGTAAACAAA
>NC_081414.1:440380163-440492663 GCF_030272615.1 Cryptomeria japonica
AATGACCAAATTCAAATCCAAATTAAAAATGAAAATCAAATTCAATTTCAAATTCCTACAACGCATGCTAAAATCAAAACTGATTGATCAAATCGGTTAACTTAGTTAACTCATCATTCATCCTTTTTAACTCAAAATCAATTCAGTCTTCTAATTAATCAATTCAGTCATCTCCCCAATCTATTCAGTTCACTAATCAATCAAGTGAGTTGACTAATCAATCAATCCAATTCACTCTTCAATCAATCCAGTTCACTACTCAATCTAATGAGTTAACAGATCAATCAATTGAGTTCACTGATCAATCTAAATCAGTTATCTACCAATCAACACTTGAGTTCTATTTCTCACCCCCTTTGTGTTGAAAATCTATAAATTCAACCTCTTTTCATCATTTCAATATAGCTTTTTCTAGAATCATATAATCACAGTTTTCAAAGTATTTGTATGTAGGAAATTGGTACAATACCTGAGAGCCATCAACCACTCAGATTGGAGAAGCACAATGGAAGCAAAGATAAAAAATGAGGGAGTTCTTATTTGAATTCATTCTTTATTTCATATTGATTTTTATTGATTATGTTTGTTTGTTTGTTAATTAGTTGAGAATTGGTGATTCATTCTTATTTTCTAATTAGCTTAATACATTTATGACATTCAAGCATAGAAACACTAGGATGAAACTTCCCAATTGAATCATCCCTTTTGATATAGCATTTACTTCCAAAAATTCTGAAATATTTGACAGTAGGTGTATGTCCAAACCATAATTCATAAGGGATCTTATCAGTTTCACCTTTGATATGAACTCTATTGAATGTGTAGACTGTTGTACTCACTTCTTCTCTCCAGTAGATGTGAGGCAATTTGGCTTCCATCATCATGGTTCTTGCTGCATCCAAAATGGTTCTATTTTCCACTACTCCATTCTGTTGAGGAGTCCGAGCTGTAGATAATTGTCTCCTAATTCCATTTGTCTCACAATAACTATTAAATTCATGAGAAGTGAACTCACTGCCTTGATTTGATCTCAAATGTTTGATTTTCAATCCAATTTCAGTTTCTACCTTTGCTTTAAAGATCTTGAATTTCTCAAAAGCTTCAAACTTCTCCCTTAGAAAAGTCACCCACATCATTCTAGAATAATCATCAATTATTAGTATGAAATACCTATCACCTTGAAAGCTTCTAGTCCTTGCTAGACCACATAAGTTAGTATGAATCAAATCAAGCACATCACTAGATTTATTATGTATGCTCTTAAAAGAAGTTCTAACTTGCTTTCCCAATTGACATTCCTTACATACTGGATTATGAGGCTTCATAATCCTAGGTATATCTCTAACTGCCTTAGTTGAACTAATCTTAACAATACAATCAAAATTAACATGACACAACCTCTTATGCCATAGCCAAATCTCATCAATATGAGCAATCAAACATGTCTTATTACCAGTGTTCAAATGAAAGATATTACCTCCCGTTTGAATACCGGTTGCAATCTCCAAACTAGTTTTGTTAATGATTTTACATTTTTTTATCTTTGAATTGAAGTTGGAATCCCTTGTCCACTAATTGACCAACACTCAAAAGATTATGATTTAAACCTTCTACATAATAGACATTATTAGTATTATGCTTACCATCTAGAGAAATAGTACCTCTACCTTTGATCATACATGCTTTGTCATCTCCAAATATGACTTGACCGCCATTGTATTCTTGCAGGGATAGAAATTTCCTTTTATCTCCAGTCATATGATGTGAGCATCCACTATCAATTACCCATTCATCCTTATCTTCAACTTTTACTGTCAGGGCCTTTTCTTCATTCTTGATAGCCGGTTCTAGTTCATCTTCCTTTAAGGCATAGAACACCCATTCCTTTCCATTGTTGGATCCACTAGTAGAGTTTTCTATCAGTTCATCCTCAGAGTCATCACTTACTCCTTCCTCATCTACTATGTAGCATTGTTTTTTTCTCTTGAGTCTACATCTGCTCTGATTAGGCTTAAATGATTTCTCAACTCTTTCTTCAAATCTTGCATTCCTTTCAGGACATCTGGATGCAAAATGACCAATCTTATTACATGCAAAACATTTAAAAGGTGTTTTTCCTTCATACTTACTTCCTGCCAGTCCTTTAGGTACTCTTCTAGCAAATGCGGCTTCAAGTTGCTCAAATTCTTCATCTTCTTTCCTCATATCTTCCAATTCTTTTTCATATATGGCTTTCCAATCATTGTTGCTAGTAGATGATGATGATGCATGAAAAGCAAGTTCAGAACTTACAGCTCCAGAAGGTTCAAATTCTTCAAGCTCAAAAGAAGATAATTTCCCAATCAGAATATCTCTGTTAACTGAAGTGTTTGCCATTGTTCTCAATTCATTAATTGTAGTTGCCTTCATCTTGTAAGATGGTGGAAGGGCTCTCAAGACTTTGGAAACCATCTCATCTTCACTCAGAGATCCTCCACAATATTGAATTCCCATGACAATCTCATTTACTCTTTGTATAAATGTAGCAATTCTTTCATTGTCATCCATCTTCAAGTTCTCATATCTTACCCAGTAACCATCAAGTTTAGCAATTTTGATAGTAGGGTCAACTTCATTCAGAGTTTTCAATTTATCCCACATAACCTTTGCAGATGATTTATTAGTCAATCCATAATTTGTTGATTAGTAAGTGTACACAAGAGGGCTTCTCTAGCTCTGCAATCATTTTCAATGTTTTTGTCCAAGTCTACAAGAGCAGGATTGCCAGATGTCAGATCATAAGGTGTGTATCCTTTCTCAGTGATCTCCTAAATATCCTTTCCAAGACATCTAAGATGAGTCTCTATTCATATTTTCCATATCTCATAATTTGTTCCATCAAGCTTAAGGATTTCTCTTCTGAAAATAGTTGCCGGTGGAGTTGAAGTATTAGTTTCCATAGGATCTTCCTCAAGCGGTTAAGCTTCTACAAAAGAGGATCAAAGCTCTGATACCAATTGTTAGGATAGCCAGAGGAAAAATGAGAGGGGGGGGTGAATCAGTTGTCAATATATTATATTAATTAATCCACTTTACAACCTTTAACGATAGCATATAAACATTAAGTACTAGAATAGCAGAAATAGATACCGATAAACAATACAACTTAACAATTAAACAGATAATCAACACAAAGAAACCATACCACATAACACCATGATTTGTATGTGAAAAACCCGGTAAAGGGAAAAACCATGGTGGGAAGCCTACCCATAGTCAGATGATACTTCTACAGAAAGTATGTGATACAATGAGGGGCCTGCACATACAGGAAGGCACACTGCCTAGAGCGTAGTGCTCATTACAAA
The DNA here is from genome assembly GCF_030272615.1 of Cryptomeria japonica. Classification (NCBI taxonomy): domain Eukaryota; kingdom Viridiplantae; phylum Streptophyta; class Pinopsida; order Cupressales; family Cupressaceae; genus Cryptomeria; species Cryptomeria japonica. The sequence continues at coordinate 440,383,511 of NC_081414.1, forward strand.
AGAGTCTCATTGACTACATAGAGGTTATAACCACCTCAAGATAATTGGACAACAATCTAGAAGAAAGAACTGCCAGAGATAGCATCTACCATGCCTGATTACAATCCCCTTTAAGCTCAATACTGGAGGCCTTTGACCTCTTACATAAACCCAATTTGATCTTCAATGATCAACCAAAACTCCTTCCAATATGATATTACATTCCATGATCACGACACATATATCCATTCCCATACCATACCATGATCTACAATGAGATCTTACATCAATTTATACCAACCCTAAGGACTAAACCAATTAGGTCAGCCACCTAAAAGATATTACAATAAGATCATTACATACATCCATATTACAATGATATGCCATGTCAGCTTTAGACCAAAACAACATTAACCAATCCATAAATCATCCTGGTAATGTGTAGAGAACACATTATCAGGATACCGATCCATAACCTAGATAGGTATTGGACCTAATCTGTGTCCACCATGCCAAAGTGATGTCTCCAACTAGTTGAAGCACGATCAAAGAACATCTCCAACATCTTGAAATCCATCTAGAAGCCACACCAACACCACTAATGCATCCTATCAAAGTTTCTCAATAAAAGCTCTATCGGTAAAACCTTAAACCCATGTCGGTAAGGGTTTACAAGAGTGTATGATAGCATCTGATCACCAACTCAATACCAACTGACCAAAACATGTTCCAGAAAATGTATCACATAAAATCAAACATACTCCATTGATCTAAACATGCCAAAAGTGTCCAATAGATAGTCCCTTCTATCGGTAACACTAGATCTTCTACCGGTAACCAAAACCTGTCTACTGGTAACCAACCATAACAACTAGTGTTGACATCAATGACAAAAAATCAATACAATACATAATCAATTCCTCCATAATGCCAACAATACCTTCATCCTGGCTATCTAGAGGCTCTCAGTCAAATTGTCAACCTCCTACCATAGCCTCTCCACCTCCGCCTCTAGACTCTCCCTCCTTATCCTCTCAATATGCACCTCCTCCTCGAGAAAGTGTAGCCTCACCTTGGTAGCATCTCTCTATTGCAGGAGCTTGTCAAAATCTTCCTGTGCTACCCCTCCTCCACCCTCTGCTCCCACACCTTGTACCTGTACCCTAGGTATCTCCATAGGCACCGCCTCACCCATCCCACCCTCTCCTCCCCTAGCTATGTCCCCTATCACTGCTTCTACTGCATGTACCTATGCTACCTCTATCTCTCTCCCTTGTACCACCCCTCTCTACTACCTGACGACACCACTACCTCCTCCCACCAAAACCCTATCTCCAAGTGCATCCTCCTCTCCTCCGACCACCTCATCGACTATCGGTTGTAACTCATCATTCTCAAAAACTTTGGGAATGGTCAGATGCACTAGTAGGTGTGCCTCCCACTAGCTCCTATATCCTCTGATCATCCCTGGATCCTCTCTTTCTCCCCTTCACTCGTCCCACACTAGATTGACTGCCATCTTGAAGCTAGTCCTCCCCTCTAGCAAACTCACTGTCTGCCCCCATCTCCCAACCTCCTGATGTGTGTGTGAAAAGTGGAATAAGAATCTATATCTGGAATACACAACACTTCAATTAAGTCATTAGTTGCATGGTTATTAAATCAATAATCAATAAATAATAAACCATTACAAAGCAACCTATTGCCTTCTAGTAAATGCGAGTATAGATTGCTCTTAGATTTGTATAAGCAAATACCAGTGACTAGACAACACCTAAATGAAGAATTTAATCTATATGAGCATGAGCATGATATTAAGCTAAATGGATGCAAGATTAAACTAGATGGATGAATAGTAAGTTATATGAATTCAAGCAATCATGATCAAGCTAAATATGCAAAAAGTTAAACTAAGATGCAATAATCTCAAAAAAGCACAATATTTTCAATGACTCCAGAGCAAAAACTCTATAATAACAATAAATCTCCAAGGTGATTTGAATGGGAGCTGAAGGTTGAATTTATAAAGAATCACAAGAGAGATCAAGAAAAAGCACAATTTAGGATAATTTAAATAATTGAGAAATTGGATTCAGTTAACTTTGAGATAGATTCCAATTATAGTTTAATTGAAATGCATTCAGATTATAAGTTGGAGTTGCATTGGTGATAATAATTAATTAATTCCATGCACTTGAGATAAAAATAGGTGATTCCATGCATATTCTTTGATTTATTCAAGAAAAGAGTCTTTTCAATGCAACTGAACTTCTTTTCTCAAAAGCTTTGAGTTCCAATTTTGGAGAATGATTAATAATTCAATTAATTGCTTTTCTGATTTCAAGTTGTATGAATCTATATAAAATGCTTATGTATGCAGCTAACATCTCAATACACAAGTACTTGATCAGAGAAATGATAAAAAACAAACCACTTAGCTGAGAAATGATGATACTTCAAACTCTCATTCAGAAGATAAAGAGATCATTGTTATCATACAAAAATTACTAGAAATGCTCAAAATGCAAAATGAATGCAACCTAAAAACTAGTCAATGGATTTGAAATGCTTAATTTTCATCACTGAGCATTTACAAACATAGCAGGTAGATTAGAGTTCCTTCCTTTGCATGTGCAATATTAATTATCTTATCCACAATGATCCTTTTTTCGTTCATATCCTTGGACAAATTACGCATGGACCCAGATTGCACATCAAATAAATTCCCTCAAAATAGACAAATAAATGATGTGAACCTCCCTGTAGCATTCAAATAAGTAGAGTCGAGGTATGTGTGGTGATTTTACCTTGATATGAAGGAACTTATCATAGAAATGTAACTGATTAAATGTTTCCAGATCATCAGAATCATTCCTACAAGCAGAAATCAAAGAAAATATTATGCCCCCAATCCTTGCTCCTCTTAGTCAAGATAGATTTCCTTGAGTTACTTAGAGGGATAATAATCGAAAACCAATATAAAAGACAACACACAAATAAAATTTCATACATATCTCAAACTGTTTAGTGATTGTTTTCAGGTAATGTTGTTTTTCTTGTTTACTCAGTGATAAAACTCTTTGGTAGTTAGGAGACAGGTGACTGACTCAGAGTGGATGACCACGTTTCACTAACAGAAAGTTGACTTGATTGATACTAATTAGGACATGTAATATTCTCACTCGATTAACCTAAGACTAGGACATTGATCAGTTTCAAGCCATGAGGGTTCCAACAATCCGGGATGTCACAAAAGTGACTAAAATATATGTACAAGCAAAAGCGTAGGTGCAACACTTCAGTACAAGAGATAAGATCGACCTGGATAAAATCCAGCAGCCATACTGATTAATGTCATTGTTTTGATTTGTATGATCATTGATAGGAATGTCTGGTTTCAAAGAGTAAGTACCCTGTATAAGATCGATATGTCTGGTTTTGAGTGTACCCTTCCTTGTATAAGATAGGTTGATGTTTGATCGAGTTTGATAGATTGATTAACAAGACATGCGATAAGTTTGATTGCAGACCTTGAAGAGTTTGTCTGTGTTTGATTTGGTTTGAAGGATAGTCTATGCTTTCTTGGTTTGATTTTTCAATTTTTTATTTATTTTTTGATTTTTTGATTTTTTGTTTTTTTTTAAAGACATTTTATGATTTTTATGATTTTTTCAGTTATGCCCCCAGTATATAGACCTATATGACATGATGATCTGCAGGATGCATGTGGAGACAATGAATTTTTGATATGACCTATGTTAATGCAATATGCATGATGAAGATGCATTTCCTATTTGAACAAAGGATGACTGTGTTTGTTTTGCACTTTGTAATACACCAATTGAATTGGAGGTACAAAACATTTCATAGATAAGCAGTCAATCGATCCTTAAGGTCCCTTGGAACATCCAAATTAACACACTTAGTGACTAGGATTTACAAATGGAGACGCAAAAAACTTCCCCATAGATTCTCTAAACTTTGATCTTCTTTTGCCCATGTGAGTGTTGTAGACACATAAAAATTTCCATTAATTTATCCTCATTTAATTTCAAATTTCTTCGAACATCGAGCGAGTCCTTATTATTACATTATTATTTCTCCATAATTCATTATTCATAATTCCCATCTTTTATTATATTATTATTAATATCTTACCATTTATCCATTAAATTTATTAAATAAAACATTATATCATATTCATGCATACGCCTTCATGCATTCACCTTATATACATTTTCTCTATTTATTTAATAAAACCCTTAAATATCCCCTCCTACCACTTACCATTTCCCACTTACCATTTACCCTATACCACTCATCTTGCATTATCCCACATTCATCCCACAACATGAACTCGCCTGGAGAAAATCTATTTAAACAAGCCCCTCTCTCTTATTTGAGGCATCTCATCTTTATGCATCGAACTTATGTCAGTTTTCATTTCAATATCTTAACATCTTATCCACTATCTTTGCATTCTCAAATATCCATTTCTTCATAGCTTTTTGCATAAGTGCTTCTGAGAGAAAATATATCAAATGTGAAATCTTGAGGAATAGGAGTGCAATGGAGTGAATTTTTGCTGCATGCATGTGTGTTTCTAGTTTATATTTCAATTTGCATGTGTGTGTTTTGTAGGTACTTCATTGCTGGATGTTGGAAGAAGCTAAATCCTTGATCTAGTTTCCCATTTCCTCCATCTACAATTGGCATGCCTAGGCATCCATTTTCATGTGATGAAGGCAATATCTTGATACTACTAACTTTGTTTGATGCAGGAGGAACGTCGAAGAAATGGTGATTTGAAACCAGTTGTCTGATTTTTAACTTAGATCACATTTCGAATTGGTGCTTTAAAATTAACCAGTGTATTTTGTGTCTTGAGCAATAGACTCTTTTTGTTTTACCTTTTAGAGGGCCTGCCTCCCGAGAAGCCCTTAATGCTCGGTGAGAGGGAATGACCCAAGTGGTAACAGGCTAAAGCCAACCTCTTCCGAACCACTATAAATAAATGTGTTTGTGATGAAAGTTGCAAGCAACGAGTGTTGATTAGTTCATACTGACGACATGTCTCCCCATAAACCCTATAGAGTGCAACCTCTATAGGCTGGGAGCCTTCCTTAATGGAGCGTATTCCACCGCATGTATGGCCACTCGAATGGATGCCCTTACTAGACACCTTTTGTGTTAGAAGCCAAAACCCTTCTAGTTGTTGATGCAGGAGGTCGGACCTCTGAAGCGGCTCACATTCTTACGGTTCTTAGTAGAGATACAAAGTTTGCCATGGGGAGTTTTCATGGGGACTGATGCTTGGCTGCCCCAGAGAAGTGAGTGCCGAGGGTGGAGCCAGTGGGGTCAAGCATCTAAGTATCCGCTCTGAATTACGTAGCTCGGGGTAACCCCCCAAGTGAGATTCAACAACTATTGTCTTGGCCAGCCTTAGGATTGTGCTTGAATGTGTTTTTATTGCAAAATCAAACAAACAACCTATCTACCATGTTTTCTGAATGTGTGCACAAACAAACAAGAACATTTCACAATCAACACCACACTTGAAATTGAAACACTTTACAAAAACCTTGGTCTAAGCTTTGAAGTATCCATCCACATTGTAAAACAACATTGTCCTTGAAACGTTGAACTTGTGTTCTCAAAAGAATCATTTCAAATCTCTTGAGACATTGCTTTTGAAGTTTTGATCTTTTAGGTCCTCACATAGTCACATCATTTTAGTTTACCATACCCTTTTTGATCCTTGCATAGTCTTCACCTAGTTGCACCTTGATAACTCAATGATGAACCACTAGTACCAAACCGGTACTGAGAAGGGGGGGGGTGAATCAGTATAGACACAAATACAGTCCAAAACCGGTTTGACAGCAAACACTCACAATGACTGATAAATAGAGATACCGGTAAAATAGAGTGCAACCAGTAACATCCAGTATAGCTCAGTCAGTCATGAACCAGTCACTCACTAAGCTTTTCTCTCTTCTCAATACCACATTATCATAATATTCACATGCATGAACTAGTAGAATTAACCATCAAATCTTCACAACAGTGAGTTCAATATGTTTTATAGACAGGCATAAAACATAGAACCTTCATGTGCATAACAGCTAAACAAAGAATCACAAGACAAAAGCATTTCACATGACACACATATTTTTCATGTGGAAATCCAACTGGGAAAAACCACAGTGGGGATGAATACCCACAAGCTGCTTTTTGAACTCTCTAGAAGTCTACTCTATTAGGAGCCTTGTCTAGTTAAGAACATTACAATAGGTTCTGGTAGGAACCGATCCTGTTAGGGATCACCCGATTAAGGGATACCCGGTTAAGGGTTAAACCTGGTAGGGTTACCTTGTTAGAGGATTTTAAGAACTCAATAGCTGAAAGGATCTCCTAAGCTTCTCTAGCTTCTTAGAACTCATTAGCTTCGAGTTACCCAGTTAAGGGATTTATAGAAAGTCGGTTAAGATCACCCGATTTAAGGGATTTTGAATCAAGCCAGTTAAGGCTACCCTGTTAGGGGATTTTACAACTATTGAATTGGTTAGAGATCAACAAGTATTACAATGATCTATTAACAACACTTAATACTAATACAGATCTGCTTAGGCTGCTCTTTTCCTTCTGCACATTCACTTTGCAGGTGTCTCTGCTCTCCTATGGTCTAGCAAGAATCTCGTATCACTTTCGTTGGATACACACTCACAACTTTTGCCAACAACTTCAGACAAAAACCTAACATTGACCTTATAGGGAACATACAAGTTGGTAGCAAAAACCTTAAACCCTAAACTTGTTAGGTTGAGCAATTCAAACAGTTCGATCCTGACCGTTGAAACATACTACATTAAATGCACCAGTCTTGAGTTGATCTCAAGACATTCTCCATCGTCCATTATCCACCGTTTTCATGGTGGCTGATAACCCATCATGCATTATCACCATTTGATAGACTTCACACATTCTTGAGGTAGATAGGAATAGTCTTCTTCATGCAAGATCCTTCACGCGCACAGAGCTTATGTGGCAACACGATCTGTCCTCCATCATACTGCTAACTCATCACACAAAGATCACCGATTGAGTCACACAGACTTGATATACTCCAACCAGAAACCCCGAAGTGGAAGATGCCTTACCAACCGATAGTCATACAGTGCTTCCATGTGCTGGTTCCCATGACTGCATGCCGGTTCACTTTGAACAAATGTGTCACTTCACTTTGGCATATACTGGTTCACTTTGAACAAATGTGCCGCTCACTTTGGCATATACCGGCTCACACTATGTCTCATATTGACATCAATGACAACATACAATATCATTATGTCTTCATACCAATTTACATAAGGCTCATGCCAGTTCACATAATGCCAACAATCTCCCCCTTTGGCATTGATGGCAATATACAAAAGATATCTTCTCTGTTTCACATCTTCTCCCCATTTGTTGCAGATATCGTTTCGCTTCACTTCTTCTCCCCCTTTGACAACAATGCCAAAGTGGAGGTACAATCATCACTGCTTCCTCATGCTACTCCCCCTGAGGAGTAGCATCCTTAAACACACCAATCAACCAAATATTTGTCTATCTAGTACCTGACTGATGTGGAACAACCACTTTTAGTTCACCTCCTGAAGGGGCAATACCCCTAATTCACCTCTCAAATGCACAAATGTTGTCTTTGGGAGAGGCTTGGTGAATATGTCTGCTAACTGCTCCTTACTGGACACATGCTCCAGGGCAATCTCTTTATTCTAAACCTTTTCCCTCAAGAAATGATACTTCAGCTCAAAATGCTTGGTTCTAGAATGTAAAACCGGATTCTTTGATATATTGATAGCACTTGTGTTATCACAGAATATACTTACTGGTTCAGATATAGGGATCTTGAAGCCTTCCAGTACATGCTTCATCCAAATTATCTGAGTGTAGTTCATGAAAACTGCAACATACTCCGCTTCCGCTGTAGACTGAGAGATGCAACTCTTCTTTTTACTCATCCATGAGACCAATCTACCACCGAGAAAGAATGCACCATCGGTTGTGGTCTTCCGGTCATCCACATTACCGGCCCAATCTACATTTGTGAATACTTTCAGATTGAAATTATTGTTGTATGGGTACCACAATCCATAGTCAATTGTTCCCTTCAGATACCTAAGAATCCGCTTGACTGCACTCAAGTGAGATTCTCTTGGACTCTTCTGGAACCTTGCAGTGATGCCAATTGCATGTGCAATGTCTAGTTTGCTATGCACTACATAATGCAACTTACCAATCATTGATCAGTATTCCTTCTCATCAACTAGTGTGAAATCATCCTCCTTTGTCAATTTGCAGCCGGTCACCATCGGTGTACCAATTGGTTTACTATCTTCCATGCCAAAAGTCTTCAACACCTCTTTGACATATTTAGACTGAGTGATGAAGATTCCATCTTTCATCTACTAGATCTACAGTCCAATGAAGAACTTAATCTCCCCTATGAGTGACATTTCAAACTCTTTCTTCATCTCATCAGCAAACTCATGACTCATCTTGTCATCTCCACCAAAGATGATGTCATCAACAAAAACTTCATAGATCAGGATCTGATCTTCTTCAGACTTCAAGTAGATATTGCTATCTTCACTTGTTCTCTCAAATCCAATCTTCACAAGATGGGAATGTAGGAACTCATACCATGCCCTAGGTGCTTGCTTTAGACCATATAATGCTTTGTGTAGCCTACATACCATGTCACTATCTTCAGATAGGATAAACCCATCTGGTTGCTCAATATGTACCTCCTCTTCAAGTACACCATTTAGGAATGCAGATTTTACATCCATTTGATATACCTTGAATCCCTTAAAAGCTGCATATGCAAGAAGCATATGAACTCCTTCCAATATAGCTACAGGAGAAAAGGTTTCCCCATAGTCTTCACCTTCTTCTTGAGCATATCCTTTGCATACCAGTCTGGCTTTATTCCTAATCATTGTGCCATCCTCATTCAACTTATTTCTGAACACCCATTTGGCACCTATGACATTTTTATGCTCTGGTCTGGGTACCAAGGACCATGTACCATTTTTCTCTATCTGGTCAAGTTCTTCTCCCATTGCCTTGATCCAGTCTTCATCATTATGAGCCTCTTTGATTGATTTAGGCTCAAATTTAGAGATCATACATAAGTTTTCTCTGATCTTTCTTCTGGTAAGGATTCTTGCATCCTTATCACCTATGATTTGCTTGGGATCATGATTCAACTTGACATACCGAGGAATGGTCTTAATTGGTCTTCTTGTTTTTCTTCTTCATCCTTATCTTCATCAGTATCAACATTCACCGGTTCAGGAACACTATTACTAGTGCTCGGTTGACTAACAACTGGTTCCCAAAAGGTTGCAACCGGTTCATTTACAACTTGCTCACTGCCGGTTTTCTCAGTCTTCTTAGAGGATTCATCAACTCTTACATTGATGCTTTCCATAATTCTCTGAGTCCTATTGTTGTAGCACTTGAAAGCTTTACTCTTGGTGGAATATCCTAGAAATATTCCTTCATCACATTTAGCTTCAAATTTGCCCTGATGTTCACTCCTCTTGATGTAGCATTTGCTACCAAAGACCTTAAAATAGTTTACCACATGGGTCTTACCAGTCCAATACTCATAAGGAGTTTTGTCCTTGCCCTTTTTGATGAGTACCCGGTTCATAGTGTAAACTACAGTTCTCATCGCTTCTCTCCAAAAGGTGTGAGCAACCTTTCCTTGGATCAACATAGTTCTAGCTGCTTCAACCACAGTCCAGTTATTCCTCTCTGCTAGGCCATTCTGTTGTGGAGTCCAGGGGGCAAACAATTGTCTCTTGATGCCAAATTCTTCATAGTACTTATTGAATTCACTGGAAGTGAAGTCCCCTCCTTGATCAGTTCTGAGACACTTGATCCTTTTACCGCTTTCCTTTTCCACTAATGCTCTGAAAGATTTGAATTTCCCAAAAGCTTCAGACTTGTCTTTCAAGAATGTGACCCACATCATTCTTGAGCAGTCATCAGTGAGAATCATGAAATACCTATCACCCTGCACACTTCTAGTTTTCATAGGACCACGTAAATCAGTATGTACAAGATCAAGCAAGTTGTTAGTAGTGAAAGATTTACCTTTAAAAGTTGAGGAAGACATTTTCCCCAATTGACATTCTCTACACAAGGTATTATCTGGTTTGCTCAGCACTGACAACCCTCTAACTGCCTTGATCTTACTAGCCTTCACAATATTGTCAAAGTTCACATGGCAGAATCTCCTATGCCATATCCAGCTATCATCAAGCTTAGCCATAAGACATGTACTTATATTAGCATTTAGATGAAATAGGTTACCTTTAGTCTGCATGCCGGTGGCTACCAATTTACCATCTTTACCTTTGATTCTGCAGACTCCATTCTTTAATTACAGAGTGAGTCCACTGTCATTTAACTAGGCAACACTTAGAAGGTTGTGTCTGAGACCATCAACCCAATACACATTGTTAGCACTACTCTTTCCATTTAAGGAGATGGACCCTCTACCTTTGACCATGCATGGTGCATCATTGCCAAAGAAAACCACACCACCATCATACTCTTCTAATGATAGAAACTTGCTTCGGTCACCAGTCATATGGTGAGAGCAGCCACTATCAATGATCCACTCATTGGAATCATCAAACTGGGAGACAAGAGCCTTCTTGTCTATCACATCTTCCTTTACAGCAACGAACACAATGTCTTCATTCTCTTCATCTTCTGATTCCTCATCTGTGACACCTTCATCAACTGCCACAAAACAATTTCTCCGGTTTCCTCCTTTGAATTTCTTGAACCTTTCCGATTTGTCCTTGTTGTCACTATTAGGACAGTTCATAGCAATATGTCCTATCCGGTTGCAGGAGAAACATTTCAAAGGTAGCTTACCTTTGTATTTACCAGTTCCTTTTCGGAATCTCCTGGCTAGAAGAGCTTCAAATTCCATCAGAAACTCTTCATCCTTCATTTCTCTATTCTGACTAGGTTCCCCACTAATGCTAGCCTCTTTTCCTTTCCTGGATGGTATAGTAGAAGCTTTAAAAGATGATTCTAACTTTTGAACACTACCATCGAAGCTGTTCAGCTCATAGGTTGTCAGCTTGGCTATGATGGAGTCCAAGGATGCCTTAGACTTGTCTATTGATCTCAGCTCCTGAATAGCAGCAACCCTTATTGCATAGACCGACAACCGGGATCTCAGGACTTTACTTACCACAGTGGAATCTTCTATTTTGCCACCTGCACTCTTTATTTCTCCAAAAACTATTTTGATTCTTATTCCATACTGTTGAATGGTCTCTCCTTCAACCATTCTCATGTCTTCAAACTTTCCTCTCAAGCTCTCTTCCTTAGCCTATTTTACATGCTCATCACCACCATAGATATTTTCAAGAGAATCCCATACTTCTTTGGGATTTGCCTTGTCCTGAACATCAATAAACTCAATGTCAGATAGACTACTGATGAGGGCTTCCATGACTTGCCCATTTTCTTGTATCTCTCTCTTTTGGTCATCAGTGAGAGTACCAATAGGAACAACATATATATTTTCAACATAACTCCAGTGTTGAACACCCATGCTTTTGATGAATATCTTCATCCTGTCTTTCCATATACCAAAGTTTTCCCTATTGAACTTTGGACCTTCCCTCTTCATCATTTGGCTAGGATCTTTTCCTCAAGTGGTTAAGCTTACAACACAGAGGACCTAGAGTGCTTTGATACCAATTGATAACTCAATGATGAACCACTAGTACCAAACCAGTACTGAGAGGGGGGGGGTGAATCAATACAGACACAAATACAGTCCAAAACTGGTTTGATAGCAAACACTCACAATGATTGATAAACAGATATATCGGTAAAATAGAGTGCAACCGGTAACATCCAGTATAGCTCAGTTAGTCATGAACCAGTCACTCACTAAGATTTTCTCTCTTCTCAATACCACATTATCATAATATTCACATGCATGAACTAGTAGACTTAACCATCAAATCTTCATAACAGTGAGTTTAATATGTTTTATAGACAAGCATAAAACATAGAACCTTCATGTGCATAACAGATAAACAAAGCATCACAAGACAAAAGCATTTCACATGACACACATATTTTTCACGTGGAAACCCAACTGGGAAAAACCACGGTGGGGATGAATACCCACAAGCTACTTTTTGAACTCTTTAGAAGTCCGCTCTATTAGGATCCTTGTCCAGTTAAGATCATTACAATAGGTTCTGGTAGGAACCGATCCTGTTAGGGATCACCCGGTTAAGGGATACTCGGTTAAGGGTTAAACCCGGTAGGGTCACCTTGTTAGAGGATTTAAAGAACTCAATAGCTGAAAGGATCTCCTAAGCTTCTCTAGCTTCTCAGAACTCATTAGCTTCGAGTTACCCAGTTAAGGGATTTACAACAAGCTAGTCAAGACCACCCGATTTAAGGGATTTTGAATCAAACCAGTTAAGGCTGCCCTGTTAGGGGATTTTACAACTGTTGAAGTGGTTAGAGATCAACAAGTATTACAATGATCTATTAACAACACTTAATACTAATACAAATCCTCTTAGGCTCCTCTTTTCCTTCTGCACATTCACTTTGTAGGTATCTCTTCTCTCATATGGTCTGGCAAGAATCTCGTGTCACTTTCATTGGATACACACTCACAACTTTTGCCAACAACTTCAGACAGAAACCTAACATTGACCTTATAGGGAACATACAGGTTGGTAGCAAAAACCTTAAACCCTAAACTTGTTAGGCTGAGCAATTCAAACGGTTCGATCCTGACCATTGAAACATACTGTATTAAATGCACCAGTCTTGAGTTGATCTCAAGACATTCTGCATCGTCCATTATCCACCGTTTTCATGGTGGCTGATAACCCATCACGCATTATCACCATTTGATAGACTTTGCACATTCCTGAGGTAGATAGGAATAGTCTTCTTCATGCAAGATCGTTCACGTGCACAGAGCTTACGTGGCAAGACAATCTATCCTCCATCATACTGCTAACTCATCACACAAAGATCACCGATTGAGTCACACAGACTTGAGATACTCCAACTGGAAACCCTGAAGTGGAAGCTGCCTTACCAAATGGTAGTCATACAGTGCTTCCATGTGCTGATTCCCATGACTGCATGCCGGTTTGCTTTGAACAAATGTGCCGCTTCACTTTGGCATATACCAGTTCACATGACTGCATGTCGGTTCACTTTGAACAATTGTGCCGCTTCACTTTGGCATATACCGGTTCACACTGTGTCTCATATTGACATCAATGACAACATACAATATCATTATGTCTTCATACCAGTTTACATAAGGCTCATTCCAGTTCACATAATGCCAACACACCTTTCATCCTTGCATATCTTATTTAGTCATACCTAGTCTTTGCATATCCCCCCTAGATCAAACCCATGCATAATCCCCTTGGATCATACCCATAATCTTTGCATAGCCTTCCATCATTACTTTAGGACATAACCTTAAACCTTTCACAAGTTCATTAGGTCATTTCATCATTTGTCCTAGCATTTCATTATTATTTGCATACCAAAATCCAAAAACAAAAAAAATCAAAAATTTGAAAAAACTAAAAAAAAAAAAAAACATTGCTTGCACTTAGGATTTCTCATCTTAGGTTTGACATCAAATTTTTATCATCAATCCCCCTTATCACTTGAGGTGCATATCATAGCACAACTCAAACCTCACATTGCAAATATTTTCAGGCCTAGAGTATTCTTAGTCCTTGCATCAAACATCCTCATATCTCATTTAGGGTTTAGTTGCACATCACTTTCCTATCATATAGATCACATTTTGCATCAATCCTTTAGCACATTCCCATCTCAATCATGTCACATAGATTACATTTTTACATTGATCCTTATCACATCCTAATCTCACTCATATCATATAGTTCCCCCCTTTGTACTTTAGGGCTCGCATCATATCTAGAGTCTCATACATTGTCCTAGGTCAAAGATCAGAACTATTATAAATATCCATGGCTACCTTGGCTAAACAAATTCAAGATCTCAAGAGAGAAATATATGACATTCAAGTTCAACAAAATGAATTAATGACCCCTTTTGAGAAACAAATTCATGATATCAACAGTGACAAACTTCAAGGAATGTTAAAATGACTATATAAGGTGGAACAACAAATAATTGAAAATGAAAAGCCAAATCTCAAGAAAGATCACATGAGTCCTTCACCAAGAAAACAAGACATTTCTTCCAAATATCCCTTAGATAGACAGTTTACACCTTTGGGGCAATCTATTGAGTCAGCTTTGAAAGAGCTTCTTGAGCACAATCTTATCATATTGCCTAACAAGACTACATGGGGATGTGAATTTTTGAGCAATTATTGTGAATATCATAGACATAACAAACATAAGACTTCAGATTGCATGGAACTAAAACATAAGATTCAAGACCTCCTTGATAATGGTATCATTGAAATTGAAGATCCTAATGACTCATCTATAGAGAAACCAGGTAGTACTCCTAAGAATGATCAAAATAATACACCTATGTGTAGCAAGGCTCCATATGTGGCCTCCATCTCTACCATGATGCCTTCATCTCCTAAAACTTCTCAACAACAATCCATACCATCTCCTTCAAACAATGAACCTAATGGTGGAACTTCTCATGTTTAACCTCCAAGGCTATCAACAGTACAAATCCAAGATAACCCATTATTTTATACAAATCCTTTATATGATTCAGATATCTTAGATCCTATGCCATCATGCACTCCAATTCCAATCATACCCACTCTAGAGGGCCCCATCCAAAATGCTTCACCATCATGCAAAAACAAGAACACCTTCCAAGAATCCCCAATGCATATCGCAAACACTACCCCTTCCTTAGAAGTGGCTCCATGTCAAGAGGATAATCTGAAAAATGAAGAAATGAGTTCTATCATAAATCAAGATCAAGACACCAAAACTCTCCAATCACATTCAATGGTTGAAAAAGATCCTACCTCCCTAGAATCCCATGATGATCCCCTTGTACCTTTCTGTTTCTTCCAAGATGATCCCCTTCCATCTCAAGAGAGAAGCATCCTTCCAAATCCTATTCCTAATCCACTTCCTAAGCAAGATCATGATGCCTCTTCCACCTTTTCAAATGGTCCTACTCAAAATGAAGTGTCAAACACCCTTCCTACTCTATCCAATGGTCCTCTTCCATGTCAAGATCAAAGTATCCCTTTATTCCCTTGTCATAATTCTCCATGTTTGCCTCAATATTCCATCATTCCCATAAAGCCCTCTCATTATCCTATCATTCCTTGCAAGACACCTCCACCTCAAAGTGGACTTGCCTCTAGCATCAAAAGTAAGAAGAAACCCTTTGTTAAAAAGATCTTTCAAAGCATGCATTATCAAAGAAAAGGGTTAGACATTCATGAACAGGGTATATCAGAAACCCCTGATATAAAAGAAAATCTTGATAATAATGGTTACATTGCTCAGTCTCGAGATGTTGGTATCCCCCATAAATCCTATATTTATCCAGTTAAATCCAAATACACGCCTTCCCCTTCACCCCTTCCATCTATTTTAGGTCCCTATATCCCTCCATCCCTTATGCGGGATCAACAAATGCACACATCTTTGAGCACCTTCCATCCATCCAAAATACCTTCATATCATTCCTATCCATCTACACATTTTTTTCCTTCTCCAAGCAAGTTGGATGCCAAGCATACAAATCATGAGTCAAACAATCCACATGCATTTAAGGATCAACATGTCCCATCTAATCGACATGTAGAAACAAATAGAAATGTGATCCAAAAAGAAAAAGAGATATACAAAAGGCCACAAAGGCCCGTTGAGAAAAAGAAAGAAATTTCAAAAACCATATGGGTTCCTAAGGTGCTTATAGAAGCAATGCATTCCAAGACACTACAAAAGAAAGAAATTTCCAAAAGGCCACAAAGGCCCACAAAGAAAGAAGAAAATTCAAAATGTGTATGGCTTACCAAGTCTTACATCGAGGAAATGCATTCTAAAGTATCACAAAAGAATGAAAATTTAAGAACCATGTGGATTCCCAAGTCACTCGTACAGGACTTGCACACTAAAGAAAAATCAAAATTGGCATTCAAGTTTTCTGCCCCAGCTTCTCCCACATCCACTATCCTAAAACCTATTTCACCTCCTACATCCATTTTGGCTCCTTGTGTCCTAAAATCCACCTCAACCTTTCCATCAAAATCACAAACTTTGAAATCCACTATTCCTCCACTAGCCCACCACCCCTCAAGGTACGTGCCAATGTTGATCTTGCCAGCATTTCCATCCAGCCATGCACAATTCTTCCAACATGCCATCCATTATCCAACACCTATGTTCTATCCTTCCATCCCTCTTATCCAATCCTTTGCATAAATCCTTATAACCTTTTTGTCTTATCATCCATTTCATCTCCCTTTACCATCACCCTATCGACATCTTTGAGCATACCTTCAATAGCCATGGATCATTATAGAACATCTTTCAGGGATATTGTCTAGAGAACAACTTGATTCCTGAGTCATATCTCCTATCAAGTATCCATCATCTTCTAATAGTTCGAAAAAAGTCAAAAAAATTAAAGAAAGAAGTCAAAATGAGAAAAAAAAAAGAAAATAATGAAAAATAAGAGAAAAATAAAAAAAAAGTCAAAAAAAGAAAAGAACAAAAAAGTCAAAAATCAAAAAAAGTAAAGAGAAAATAAAAATAAAAATTTGTCCATTGGTGAAAACCTGGCAAATAGGCACCTTGGGCAAGTACCATGATGAAAACCTAGCAAACAGGCATCATGTGTAATTCATTATTCTCTTGCACTATTCACTGGGGGCAAGTTTCATCTGTGTGCATCCATCTATTATCCCTCATCCTCCATTATCCCTCATTCACTCTATATCCATCCATATCCCTTTTTCCACCTTTGATCTTGACAAGGTTAAGGATCTTTGCAAGCTTTTGTGTGTCCTATCTATTGCACTTGATCCATAGCCTTAAGCTCATATACATTATTTTGTCCATTGCTTGCTTCCATCCATCATTACCCCCTTTTGATCTTGCTTATCATATCTGCCTCCTAGCCAAATCTATCCCTTGATCTTGATCCGAACTAAGGACATAAAATGTAACAAACCTCTTGATATGGTTATTTCTTTGGACCATATGACATTAGTTACACCATACCCTTGCTTTATATTGCTATATCCAATCCGTGAGCTTGGATTAACATGCTACCCTATTTTGAGATAGTCCTTGACAACCACATAATCTTTCTCCGTCATTCGCTTATCCATTCATGTCCTATTCATTCATTCATCCACTCAAAATCCCTTTTACCTTGCTAAACACAAGGGGGAAACATGAAAAAATCTTAAAAATCATAAAATGTCCTGAAAAAATCTTAAAAATCATAAAATGTCTTGAAAAAATCTTAAAAATCATAAAATGTCCTGAAAAAATCTAAACAATCATAAAATGTCCTGAAAAAATCTAAAAAATCATAAAATGTCCTGAAAAAATCTAAAAAATCCTAAAATGTCCTAAAAAATCTAAAAAATCCTAAAATGTCCTGAAAAAATCTTAAAGATCCTAAAATGTCCTGAAAATTTTTTAAAAATCCTAAAATGTCCTGGAAAAATCTTAAAAATTAAAACATTCATAAAACCCTAAAAATTAAAACATTCATAAAACCCTAAAAATTAAAACACTCATAAAACCCTAAAACTTAAAACATTCATAAAACCCTAAAACTTAAAACATTCAGAAAACCCTAAAAATCATAAAACTTCAAAAACATGCAATAAACATTGCGATGACACAAACACTTCGGACAAGCATGCAACTTTGGAACTTCAATAGACTCATGATAGGACGAGACTTAAATTGAGCAAACAAGACAACATCTGATCAACTGTGAACAAAAAAGAAAAAAAAATCATTCGACATGAAACATATTGTTTGCTTATTTTCTCTTTATTGTTTTTTATTTTCCTTTTTGGTGACATGTCTTTTAGCTTTTCCGGGATGTCTCTAACTAGAGATTTTATCTCCAGGATGTCTTTGACTAGAAAGGCGAGGATGGGGCATGTTCACTTGTTTGCTGATTGCGAGATGTTCCTTAGGAATATGACGACACATCTTAGGACATGATCACTTAAGATCATTGAGGACATATTGGTCTGATACACACTAAGGCATTCCTTTACTGTCTAATATGCTTTCTTTCTCACAATTGGTGTGACTGATTCATTTGGATCTAATTTATATCCAAATGATTTTTTGCCTTTTGCCATAATAAGATCGATGATGATACAAGCACTTAAAAAGCACAAGAATTCTCATCACCTTTCATATCCTATTTCTCATCATTCTTCATAATCATCACTTTTCTCTTCTCATCCTCCTTTTCATCTATCTTTTTCATCATTTCTTTCATCATCTTCTTCATTCTTCTTATTGCAGTGATATCGATCAAACACTTTATCCAACCGATGCATGTCTTTGAATCTTTAATCTCTTTTTCAACCAACGTGCTTCATGCAATCTCAATGCCCCTGGAGTCAATCAATCAATCAATCAATCATTGGATCACCTTATCTTGCGCTAGCATCAATCCCTATCAGCTTAATTATCTCAATCAGCTCTCGAGGGGGCATAACCAATCAATCATCACCCTTACCAAGACACCTCTGGGGCATATATCAGTTGATCATTTTCTTTGAAACAACGCGACAAGCTGCATTGTCTCAAAGAGGGGTAAAATGTAGACACATTAAAATTTCCATTAATTTATCCTCATTTAATTTCAAATTTTTCCGAACATCAGGCGAGTCCTTATTATTACATTATTATTTCTCCATAATTCATTATTCATAATTCCCATCTTTTATTATATTATTATTAATATCTTACCATTTATCCATTAAATTTATTAAATAAAACATTATATCATATTCATGCATACGTTTTCATGCATTCACCTTATATACATTTTCTCTATTTATTTAATAAAACCCTTAAATATCCCCTCCTACCACTTACCATTTCCCACTTACCATTTACCCTATACCAATCGTCTTGCATTATCCCACATTCATCCCACAACATGAACTCGCCTGGAGAAAATCTATTTAAACAAGCCCCTCTCTCTTATTTGAGGCATCTCATCTTTATGCGTCGAACTTATGTCAGTTTGCATTTCAATATCTTGACATCTTATCCACTATCTTTACATTCTCAAATCTCCATTTCTTCATAGCTTTTTGCATAAGTGTTTCTGAGAGCAAATATATCATATGTGAAATCTTGAGGAATAGGAGTGCAATGGAGTGAATTTTTGTTGCATGCATGTGTGTTTCTAGTTTATATTTCAATTTGCATGTGTGTGTTTTGCAAGTACTTCATTGTTGGATGTTGGAAGAAGCTAAATCCTTGATCTAGTTTCCCATTTCCTCCATCTACAAGTGCAAATGAGTTAATTCCTGCTCTTGTGTTCACTAAAGATCCTTAGCATCCTATATGACTAGTTATGTGGATTATTCTAACTTCAAAAGCATCCCAAATAGAGCCTCGCTGCTAGCAATCTTTTAGAGCTCTAATGAGGTTATAGACTGTAATTTCTTAAATATTTCTCAATTGCCAGTAGGCATCCATAACCCTGATGGAGTTACTCGCAGGTTCCCATAGTCAAGATTTTTCTCACACTTTGTATGTGTGATATTTCAGTTATATACCATTGCTCTTTTGCCATGAGATGAATATTTGGCATAGCATTTTTTCTCTCTCTTTTTTTTTTGCCTTAACGTGTAAGTAATGAAACCTACTTGGGTGTGACAATTACAATGGCACTAAAGTAGAATTTTAGATTTTTCACCAGTCATATGATCAACTAGGTGTCTAGAATGAATTAGAGATTTTGTTAATGTGTTTGAGATATAGCAATTGATATATTTTGGGTTAACAAGTCTCAAAAAGTGAAATCACTACCCAACCATAAGTAAAGTGTCATCACAGGGTAATGTTGAAAATGAATAACCTTAGGACGTCCAAGACTTCATGTTCGAATATCTAAGAAGGGAGACGACCCTTGTTTATCTTGAATGCAAACAAATGATAAACGTGGATAGTTGCCTTGTTTTATTAATGCTGCTATATGAAAATGCAGAAACTTTATGAATGCGATGCATTTAAAAAACTATATGCAATGCAGTGCTTTGAATAAAATGATATGCAATGCAGAAGCAAAACTTGAACTAACCCAACCCTTAGATATAGTATCGTTTAAGGTGCATGTTGTTCATAAGTCCAAGGAGTTTTGTGTAGGTAGTTCTTTGGTCCAGCATAAAGATGTCTTTCCAAGAAGGACTCAACTAAGTGTATATATCCACCATATCCAATGTTTTTGATTAATTAAAAACAGGTTTTAAGGGACCCGAAACCCATATACATAAGAAAGATATTCAATATAGCAACAAAAAACAACAGTAGCAAAACACCAGCAAAAAGACCAGCAACAAAGGAAAGGACAGCAAAAGGCCAGCAAGAAATTGGCCTCAAGCCCAACAAAAGACAACAATTAGAAATTCTTCATGGTTTCTTCTGCATCCTGTACCAAAAGCATCATAGCTTTCACCGCTTCCCTCAATTCAGTATTCTCCTGAGCAGTCTGGCTATCTTTCTCCGTCGTAGTCTACCTGGTTCTGCGCCTAGAGGTCTAGTGTTTTAGGCTAGAAGTAGGAGCATCTTCAATAACCACGAGGTCCTTCTCCTGGTTTTTCTTTTCCAGGTGGTTCACCAGCGCATTCATGTTCTGGGAGGAGACTTTTAGAACCTGGAGGCTATGATCCATAAGGCTTTTCAGGGCTTTCTCATTTCTAGCCATCCGGGCATTAACATTGTCCTTATCCTCCTCCACCTGTTCCTTCAGAATTTTGATGACGTCCTCCAGGTGTTTTAGGTCACCTTTAATCAAGTCTTTCTCCTGCCAGTCTTTCATTTCCATTTCTTCCTCTGCTTCACTATTGTCCATCTCCTCATGCGGCTTCACAGAATCAGACATGTTGATCAACTTGTTGATCTTAACTTCCAATTCCCTCTGTTTACCCTACATGCTAGTAATGTTTTCCACCACCCACTTCTGAAAGTTGAAGAATTCAAGGGTGCAATTGCAGGCGGTATTCAATATGGTTTCCGCAGAATCCTTGCTTTGTTCTGTCTCCTCCTCATTAGGGTTTTCACCCTTAGGCTTCAGAGCCTCTCTCTCAATTTCCATGATGACAATATTATGTTGACAATTCTCAGAATTGCCCCCTTCCTCTCCTTCCCCATACTCCTCATCCTTATTGATCTCCTTTTTAGAAATTTCTTCATTATTTTTTCCTTCTTCTTCCTCACAAAGCACATTTGTTTCTTCCTGCACATTAATCTTCCTTTTTTTATGGGAAGGGGTTTTGGTCTCCTCAGTCAAACCAGAGTCTATGCTTTTCTCAGAAGTCTGAGCATTGAGAATTAAAGGGTCATCCTTTGTTTCCCTAGTCTTATTCTTCATATATTCATAAATCAGTAGGATGAGACCCTGGTGCGCAAGAGGGTAGGAGTTGGGTTTTTTAATGTGGTCGGCCAAACTCTCGTTCAGAGAAGAAGCAAGATAGAAGGGCAAAGAAATTTTCACCCCATGGCATAAGTGGTTCAGGATGGCAAAGTGATAATTGTAAATTTTCGTAAACCTACCATCCACAGTTAAATATTCCATTAATGCCCTAAGAATTTTTTGCTAGAAAGGTTTTACCTGTTGGGGGGTGAAGTAAGAGATATTATCCTTCTTCTCCAGGTTGCTCTTCTCGTCCTCTATCTTAGGGAAGTTTTTGAAGGCCTCAGCGGTGTACTTTCTATCCCTATAAAATTTGGTCCCCTCCATCTTGAGCCCTGTTACCTCCAACATCAGGCTTTCATCAATGTGCCAGATTTCCCCAAACAGGGTAGCCCTGTTTTTGCTCCAGCTTTTTGCAAACCCCTGAGAAATAGAGCTTCTACTACCATGGAGCTTCTCCATGTAATCCGTGAACCCGTGTCGGTGGAGCCTTCTCCACACCTTCCTTTTTCTCTTCCAGTGCTCACACCTAGATGGTTCATTCCTATTAAGGCTGCCTCCCATTCTGCTTTTCAGGTCACAATCACCTCTGTTACAACTCTCAGCCCGCACGTAAAACTCTGTGTTTCTGGTTTCTCCTTGAAAAGATACTTTCACAATTTTGAAATTGTCTTTCATGTTCATACGAACCTGGCTATTATTACAATTACCTCTCGCACACATGTGTTCTTGGTAATGATGCCTAGAAGCACTCATCGACTGGTAGTTCATCCGCCTCCATACTCTATCATTGGTACTCGTTCCCCAGAATTCAATCATAATATTTACTTGCTCCATTAAGTTGAGGAAAAAATAATTGTTCCTTAATCTCCCACTTAATGTGATCTTCCCCTATATATTTGATCCCCTTTTCCAAATTAACCGCTTCATTAGCAAGGATATCCGCTACCTTGTTACCCTCTCTAAAAGTGTGGGTTAAAATAATGCTAACATAGTTATTAAGGATAGTCTTAGCATTTATAATAATATTAGCAATATTCCAGGAGACTAAACTAATCCCTTTGAGGGCTTGTATAATATTTAAGGAATCCCCTTCAAGCTAGATTTTTTTAAATTTGAATTCCTGGGCTAACTGGAGGCTCTTAAGCATGGCCATTGCTTCAACCACATGGTTGTTTTGAATTCCAAAAGGGGAAGCAAAAGCAGCAATACACCTTCCTTGAGCATTTCTGATAACTCCACCTCCACCAGCCTTTCCAGGGTTCCCTTTAGCAGCCCCATCAAAATTAACCTTTATCCAGTCATAATCAGGGAACCTCCAAACAATGTTTTCTCTCTTCTTGTTATCCACTCTGTAGACCTTATCAATCAGGTTCCATTCAGTAATAATGTCTTTTTCCATATCATTCAAATTTATAATAGCCCATTGCTGATTATTCTTGTGAGGGATGTTGATGTTCTCCTTTATAGCCCTGCATATTTTTTCAAAGACAACCTGAGTATTACACTTTTCTTCCCTAAATATCCTGTTATTCCTTTCTTTCCAAATGCCCCAGCATGTCATGGGGAGGGTCAGGGACCACGGGTTTTTAATAATTTGGCAATTGGTAGGAAAATTCCATTGCCATATTATATCCTTAATGCTTTTGTTCATGACCCAATTAATTTTCCATTTTTCCCATATTTTACACTAGATTTCCCAAGTGTAGGAGCAATGAAAAAATAGGTGATCAACTGATTCCTCCTCCTTCTGACAGAGCTCACATCTGTTAGGGAAAATGAAGCCCCTTCGGATTAAATTATCAATAGTAAGGATACTATTATAGGAAGCAAGCCAAAAGAACATGTTGACTTTTGGGATTAGGATGCTATTCCAAACTTTATTCTAGAAAGGATTGTGGATTTGACAAAAAGTGTTTTTATAAGCAGAAGAAACTATGAATTCACCTTTAGGGTCACTTTTCCAAAGGAAAACATCATCATAGTTGTTGTTAGGGGAAAAGGACAACAACTCTTTCTAAATAGAGGAAAGATCAGGATGGATGTCCTCAAGATTGACCCATTTATTCTCCTTCCAATAGTCACAAACCATCAGCCCAAACCTCCTTTTACATTCTTCAATGACTTGATTATTGTTTTGATCAAATAGGGCTTCATTCTTCATCCAGGGGTCTTCCCAAAACCTTATTCTGTCACCTTTTCCAAGGACCTGTTGGGTCTCAAATCAACAGATTGGATAGGTTCTAAGGAAATACCCGCTCCTATGGTCAAACCTTCCAATTGACTTGGCCAACTTATAGAGTGAACCTGTTTAGTTGTTAACTCTCTCACTTCAGGCTCTGCAGGACCTAGGCGGGTATACCTATTCACCAGTTGTCTTTAATGACAGGTGCTTTTTATAGCAGATTAAGTGTCCTGATCTGGTTTCCTCCTATCTCAGGATGGCATAAATTCCTAGGATGGAGACATAGCAGATGAGTTCAAGATTGTTGTTGTAGAAGCTATTCGATCTATGTTTCCTACTTAGTTACTCCTGTTGCTTTAAAATGACATATGATGAATATGGTGATAAGTGTAATCTGTAAATAACCAGTGCCTTCTTTGCTATTTGGGCTATAGAGTCATTATATTTTCTTTAGGACTTACTGTGCGGACCTGTGAGACAGTTTTTTAACCCACCCCTTTATGGACCTGTCAGTTATTATTTCTTTTGAGATCAATTGAATGCTTATATCATAAGTTGCTTGAATGAATTTAACCCTACCTTTAAGGAACCATTCAAGTAAGTACTGTGAAGAACAATTATAATTCGCAAGCAGAACTTTTATTTCAACCTTATAACATACAACATAAATTTCATTCCAAGAATATGAATAACCTTATCTCTTTAGATAATATCACAAGCGATTGCCAAAACAAAATGAAATAATCCACAACACATACGCAAAGAAAAACAACTGATCATAGCATGTATTCCATCAAAATTTGTATAACAGAAAACTTACAGGTTGGCATACATTGCTATCTTGTTCCTATGTGTCCATTGTTACCATATTACAAAAACCTCTCTCACATATATATGAGAGCAAAAGTCATTTATGAAAAGATGTGTCTTTTCAAAATACTAATTGTTAATTTGAATATTCCTAACAAACTTAAGTAAAAAGAGATTAAGAATTCCTAAATGATGAATATAATCATCTTCTTTGAAAGTCTTGATCTTAACACTCTGTTTCTTCAATTCTTCTCCTTGTGAAAGGTATTCGAAGATCATCTGGTTGATGGTAGGGGCCATGTCTTTGCTTTGGTCCAATCTTGACAGAGCCCGATCCTTGATGTTTACAAGCTCATTCCGCAAATCTTCCATAGACATTACTCCTCCTTCTTTATAGAACGAGGGCATTCCAATAGGGCTCCCATCATCCAATTCTTTAAGATCTCACTTTAGCATATCTTCGAATTTAACATATCTCCTATATATGAAGTCCCTTCAGCCTTCTCCTCTGGCGTCATCACATCAACACTGCTTATTACCTCATGCAATCATGCTTTTAACCTTTCATGCTCTCTTAATGCTTTTATGGTTCCAGTGTACACCCTCCAGTAATGTTCGACATGTATAAGCATGGTGTTGAATCGGTGTTCAATGATGTTGTTAACCAATTTATCCATCTTTTGCTGGATATTATTGACCTGTTTGGTAGCCTTATCTGCTTGATACTTCCAATATAGAGCATCAGAAACATCATCCAAGCTCTGTCCTGTGGGATATGAGGCATATTCATTCAAGGGAGTCCCTGTCTCAAGTTGTAATATTTTCGTTTGTAACTTTTGGTTCTCCTCTTTAGACTTTTCATACAAGCCCTTATAGGTAATATTTTCCCTGACCAAAAACTCTGTCTGATCCATATTTAATTTGGCTACATCCAGGTTCAACTTTGCAGTGACCCTAGGGTCAGTCTTTCCAACCTGATGAATCATGAGGTGTCCAAAGGTTTCTTTGATATCCACAATAATTGGCCTTTTTCCCTTCGGATATAATGCCCATTGTAGGAGAGCCTTTTGATCAGGATCATACCCGGAGCCTAGGAACAATTTATCTACCTCTTGAGGCAACACTTGTTGATTCAAGTCCTGTTTCTTCAAGAATCCGTCAAACAGAAGTGCTGAATTTATGTCCCAACCAGAAAAGATGATAACACCAGCCTCTTTTAATATTTTCCTCCCTTTCTCAGGGGTCATATCTTTCATGAGGGTATCGATTTCATCCTGTAGTCTCTTCATCTGTTCTTCTTCTGGTCTTCCAGCCATGCTTTGTTTCACATGGGCCCCTTTATACTGGTACAAGAATGAAAGGAATTCCCTCGAAGAGGTGAATCCATCATCAGCAACAAAATCCTCATGCTCTGTCATCCTTATGTCAACTACATCTTTAATGTTGAATTCACCAGTGTCCACATCCACCTCTGCTTCAAAATTGGGGGGATAATCTTCTCTAGGAGAGTCAGCAGGGATGCTACTAGTAGCTGATTTCGGTGACATGTGAGCCAGTGGTTGACTATCCTTTTCAGTATTGATAAAATGAAGGAACTGTGGGGGCACTCTATGCATAATCTCTACTTCATGTCAAAGTAGCCTTTTAGCTATCTCCAAAGGGTCTTGGAGGTTTCCAAGCAAGTCTCCATCCACCATCCCCCTTGCTCTTTTCCATTTGAAGGCTTCCCAAGTCATTTCGCTTCTTTCTCTCAAAACCCTGGCCTCTTCCCTTTCAAGGTTCTTGATTAAGTCATCTGGCATTTTAGCCACATGTATTCTGGCTTTTAGTTTTTGTGATGCCCTGGCAGCTCTTATATATCCCTCAGGATCAAAGTTCTCTCTAGGATCACCCAGAGTCATGCCATAATAATCTAATTTATTTTGAAGTAAATGATAGCTTTTTGAACTTTTAACAATAAAATCAGAAAAAACCAATAACCCTGGAACAATGGATTGTTTACCAAAATCCGTAAGATGTTTGGCACTGACAGTAGATAATTGTCTCACAATCTCCAGGCTAGCCACCCTGTTTGGTACTGTAATTGGAAGCATGTATGGCTTTCCTTCATACCCAAATACCCTGATTTCTGTATGATTATTGTGGCAATACCAGTCACCCCAGTTGTGATCAATCTGGGACTCTGGAGAGAAGTCTTTTGGCCTGAGGAATCTCTTAATTTCAGGGGACAAAGTATAATCTCTATGTTGTCCAAAGGCCGCACTAAGGGGTTTCACAAAATATTCCTGAAAGTGCCAGTATTGGTTGTTCATGAATCTTTGATCCCATGCAGAAACGCATAACTGAACTGGTTTCTTCAAACCATTCTTATCATAAGCTCTGATGCAGAAATCATCTGACCAAAAATTGATTTCTTGTCCACAATAAAGAATAATGTGCATCAATAAAGAGTACAATGAGAAATGGATATTCACAAGGTCTCCTTTCAACTTTTCCAACCCATGATTTAGGGCATCTGCAACATAAGTGGCATAATCAAATGACCTAGGGTCTTTCGATTGTAAATCAGCACACAGAACCATAATCCCAATATCCATGAGAGGATGAGCCTCTAAGCCTAATACTTGGGCTGCAACATAATATGTATACTTAAAATACGGATGGAATTGGTTGACATCAAATGGCACCTTGTCATTTTTGCTGAATGGAACAAAGGACCCGCCCACTTTTGGCTGGTGAATGGGTAATCTCCATGTCCTGTAGATGTTTTCCAAGCTAAAGAATTCTCGCGACAGTTTCTGCATATCAATTTTCTCTTCTACTTCCCAGTCTAGATCAAATACCATATCAATAGTCTGTTTGTTAATCACCACCAAGGGATTCCCTCGGTAGTCACATATGGTTTTGGTTCTCGGATCATAGCAATCCACCAGAGCTTTCATTAATTCAACATCCACAAATACATTTGGGACTACCAATTTCCCTAAGTTTTTCTTCCATAGGTTACTTATGGGCTCAGGAGCATCCCTTCTCTTGTAACTAAACAGGAACAACTCATGTCCTCTGATTTCAATCCATATGTCTCCCAAATGTTCAAATCTATCTTCCAATCCTTCTTCTTCACTCTTGATCTTTTTAGACCTCACACTAGATGTCGGGCACTGGTCTAGCAAATCCTGAGTCAAAGCTCTACCTTCCTTTTTTTGTCTTTTGGGCTTCTCTTCAGGGTTTAATTCTTTCCCTTTTCTACTCTTTTTAGAAGAAGAAGAAGGTTCCATAATTTCAGTAAATACGAGAAATCACACTTACTTGGAGAATTGTCTAACTCTTCTGATTGTCATTCATGAACTTCAGCAAACTCCTTGCAACTTTCAGTCTCTTAGCATCAATCTGGTTCTTATGAAGATTCGATCAGCTCAGCTGTAATTGCATGGGCAACTTGTGCACAGTTAATGTCTCTGCGTCTATAACGGCTATTCAAATGTTTAAACTTAATTGCAGATGTGACATTCCTCACTTGGGCATTTAACTCTTTCGCGGGAAGTACTGTTCAACTGAAATGATCGTAAATCGAGTTTTCGATGAAACCCTTGTCTTCGGCCGAATACTTTGATCTTTCATCGAAAGCTCACTTTCCTCGATATCACTTCATCGGCGAATAGCCCATGTCGAAAAATCATTTTCAAGTCTCATCAAAATCATCTTTTCCTCGATGAACTTTCTTTCGATAAGTCATTCGCAAGTTTCATCGAAATCATATTTCGATGAGTTCTGTTCTTCAGTGAAAGTTCATGCAAGCTCTTCGAAAGTCTTTTTTCTTCGATATCCCCTTTATCAATAAAACCCCTCTATTTTTGTTCAATATAATGTTATCGATGAGATTTGCATTTCGATGAATGCTTTTTGAATTTCTTCGGCAGTTGTATCTCCTCGAAATCACTTTTTGCTTTTTGCTTTTTGCTTTTCACTTTTCGATGAAACTGGAGTATCGATGAGCGGCTTCCTTCATTTATCGAAAGTGATATTCCACCGAAGACATCTTTACGTAGTGCTTTACACGTCATGCTCTATTTTGATGAAAGCATTCTTTCGGTGAAACTCCTTTTGAGACGCTCGATATGATATTTTGGCCGATAACCTTTTCGTTTTCATGCCTATGGGAAGATTTTTTATTTTATTTCAAATATAGTGTTCAACAGGACCCATCCAGCTCTAGCTTTTGCAACTTTTATGGCTTTGGTTACACTATTCTAGATGAAAGATCCAGTCAGGATATCTTCATCATTGAGGATCCCTTGGATAGTCTAATTCTTAATGTATTTATCAAACCAAATTTGGCTCCAGTCTTTCTTGATGTCAAAAGCTCTCCATAATTGCTTGGCAAGAAGATCTTTATTAAAAGTTTTAATAATTTTAATCCCCAACCCTCCTTTGTTCTTTGGTCTACACACCTTGTCCCAAGCAATCAAAGGTATTCTCTTCTTTTCTTCAACTCCTGACCATAAGAATCTCTTCTGAATTCTTTCCATAGTTTCAGCAATTTTTGCCAGAATACCAAACAGACTGAGGGCATAAACAGGGAGGTTTTGAAGAGTAGCTTGGAGGAGCTGCATTTTCCCAGCTTGAGATAACATTGAACCTTTCCATCCTGCAAGTTTCTTATTTATTTTATCAATGATCATATTCTAGAAAGAGTTTGGGGGAGCCATCCCTAAAGGAAGACCCAGGTAGGTAGAAGGCAGCAAGTCCACTTTACAACCAATTATATTGGCTATTCTCTATTGTCTTATGACTGGAGTATTGAGAAAGTACATAGCTGATTTGTCCCAGTTAACCAGTTGACCAGTTGCCAAAGCATAGGAGTTGAGAGAAGTTTTGAAGGCTTCAACCTCCTTGACTGAACAATATCCCATGATGATAGTATCATCAACAAACCGTTGATGAGTGCAAAACACATTGGCAGAAGAAGGTTGAAGACCTTTGATAATTTTGCTTTGTTTCAATTTATGAATCATTCTACTCATACTTTCAGCCAGAATGGTAAAAAGGATAGGTGATATGGGGTCTCCTTGTCTTTGCCCTCTAGAGTTTTTAAATTTTTTTGTAGGAGATCCATTAACCAAAATAGAGAACATAGGAGTAGTGATTAGTTCTCTGATTATTTTGATAACCTTACCATCAAAACCAAAAGCCCCCATGATCTTAAATAGAACATCCCATTCAACTCTATCATAAGCCTTAGCCAAATCCAACTTTATCAAGAAACCTTCTTTTTTTGCAGCACTGAGAGAGTGAATGTTCTCATGAACAAGAATGAAACTAGGGTAAAGTCTTATGCAAAGGATCGGATAAGAGGTATGGAAGGATGAAAATGAGGTATTGGATAATGGACCAAATGTTGAAAGTTTGGTGCATGAGTGAATGGAAACGTTTATGGGATCACCATTGGCACACATCTTAAGGGATGGTGGATTGATGGAGGAAAAGTGGATCTTAGATTGTGAGATTTGGATGGAGGAACAACCAGGGATTTTGGGACATAAGGATCCAAAATGGAGGAAGGAGGTAATGGAGAAATGGATTTGGAAAGTTTGGATGGAGGAACAATAATGTTGGCTATTGATTTGGATTTTTCTTTAGACATTTGTGCTTCAAGGAGACACTTAGGGATCCACATGGTTTTTATTTTTCATGCTTTTGCAGTTTCCTGGAATGCATTGCTTCTACAAGTGCCTTAGGAACTCATATAGCTTTTGAATTTGCTTTCTTTTGCTCAGTGAACCTTTGTGTCCTTCTAGATGGATGGAAGGTATGTGAAGATGTACGCCTTTGTTGATCCTGTATAAGGGATGGAGGGATATAAGGTCCTTTAATGGATGGAAGAGATGAAGGGGAAGGCATGTACCTAGATTTTGGTTTAATTGGGATACCCAAATCTTGAGGAATGCCATTTAGGCCATGACCCTTAATATTGTCTTTAACACGGAAGGGTTCTTGCTTGTGAAGGTCTACCCCTTTCCGTTTATAAATATTTTGACTGGTAGGATCATGAGAGGGCTTTGTAGGCATGACGGATCCTTGAGGTGAACGTGGAGGATTAAGACAAGGAGATGAAGAAATACTTTGATCTTGACATGGAAGAGGACCATTGGATAGAGCAGGAAGGGTGTTTGGCTCTTCATTTTGAATAGGATCGTTCGGAAAGGTGGAAGAGGCATCATGATCTTGCTTAGGAAGGACACTTTTCTCTTGAGATGGAAGAGGGTCATCTTGGAAGAAATGGAAAGGTATAATGGGATCATCATGGGATTCTAGTGAGATAGGATCTTTTTCAACCATTGGATAGGATGGCCCTTGAGATAGCCCTTGAGGGTCAACATGAAAAGTTTCATCATTAGGTTCATTATTTGAGGGATATGATATGGACTGTTGTTGAGAAGCCTTAGGGGATGGAGACATCATGGAAGAGATGTAGGCTACATGTGGGCCATTGCTAGACACAGGTTCATCATTTTGATCATGCTTGGAAATGACATCTGGTTTATCCTTAGGTGAATTTTTAGAATTTTCAATTTCAATAACACCATTATCAATGAGATCTTGAATTTTATGTTTTAATTCCATACACCTTGAAGTCTTATGTTTGTTATGTCTATGATATGCACAATAATTACTCAAAACTTCACATCCCCATGTGGTATTTTTAGGCAATATGATAAGATTATGCTCAAGTAGCTCTTCCAAAGCTAACTCAATAGATTGCCCCAAAGGTGTAAACTGTCTTTCTGGGGGATAGATGTCTTTTTGTCTTGCTGAAGGTGTCTTGTGATCTTGTTTGAGATTTGGCTTTTGACTGTCAATTATTTTCTTTTCCATCTTATGTAATTTTTTTAGCATTTCTTGAAGTCTGGTGTTCTTAACATCATGAATTTTTATCTCAAGAGGTGTCATTGAATATTTTCGTTGAGATTGAATGTCATATATTTCTCTCTTGAGATGTTGAATTTGTTGAGGTAAGGCAACCATGGGCATCTTACTTTTGTTAGAATTTTAGAAGAGCTTCTAGTTTGAATAGGCATTTCTATGACTGGTGTGTCCTAGAGCTAGATGTGTTGTAGAAGTCAAGATCAAATTTGGAGCTAGTTGTTTGTTTAACATATTGATTGAGAGAAGCAACTAAGATTTAGTCTGGTTTCAAGAAAGATCTATCCTATGTAAGACGTCATCTAAGTTACCTAGTTTGATTCGAGAGAAGTGACTAAGACTCAGTTTGGTTTTAGGAACGATCTATCTTGTGTATGACGTTATCGAAGTGATTTAAGTGTGATGAGTGGTTGATTGAACTAGCTGAAAGATGATCGACAAAATAGTGCAACACGAATAGCAGAGGTACACTGTTTTGATTTGTTTATGCTCAGGATGATGATAACCAGTTTTAAGCTCACTGTAGACTATTTTAGGCAAGTTTGACTATACTAGTCTGACAAAATCAAAGATTCATACGATATGTTTTACAGGACCAAACGAGAGTTCAAAAGCTTCAGGACGATATTAGAAGTATTTTGTACGAGTAGCTGCCTAGGATTGTATGACAGATGGGTACGTCTGAAACGACAAACTGATGAATGCAATATTTTATCGTACGACATAGGATCAAAGGTGAAACAACACTTCCCTAATCAGGACAATAGATTATTAGGTTTTATACGACACAAAATTGAAGCTCAGATGACGAACTGTTAGACCCTATTGAAATTTTATATGACACAGATATGTAGCTGGATGATAAATCAGAAGACTCGTATGACTATTTACTGGACAAAGACAAAATTATGACATAGTGAGTTTGTGATGGAATGAGTTTTCAATGACTGACGATGACCAGTTTTGAGGCACGAATAGAGTTTTGATCACTGAGTTGTTTATTGTTTTCTCCAGTTTCGGTATTCCTGTTTTAGTTTCAAGGATGAAAACACAGTAAACACACAATATGTATAATGACTCCAATCACAACATGCAAACCCTATAGAAATTGGTGAGAGAAGAAAACCTTTTCTTGTTGACTTAGGTACACACCCAATAGCTAATCAAAATACGACCGCTGAGTCATGCAATGGATTCTAAATGCCGTATTAGCCGACTCCAAATGCTAATGGGGGCATGATATGGCAAGTGTCTTGGGAGAGTTACTATCTCTCTTGCACAAAGATTATCCCCCTTTCGGAGGTGAACTAGGTAGCTTCTAATTTTAATTGGAACTAGTAAGGGATCCATTTAGCGCATTGAGGTATAAACTCAATTAAGAGGTCTCCTAGCCTTGAAAACCAAGGTTTAATATACACAAAGGTACAGAAGAGATCTATTCTCAAGAACTGTTGTTGACTTGATTTTTATCTATAGATGGAGGAAATGGATTGAATACAGGATTCAATCTTCCAACATCCAACAATGAAGTACCTGCAAAACACACACATGCAAATGAAAATATCTAAGCTAAAACACACATGCATGTTACATAATCCACTCCATTGCACTCCTTAAACCAAGATCTTATGTAGATAATATTGCTCTCAGAAGCACACACAAGAAGCTATGGTTTTTTGGAGATTCAAGATGATTGATGCAAAGGAAGATAAAGAAAATGAAGTGCCAAGATGTTGAAGAATACAAACTTACATAAGTTCGACGCATAAAGATGAGATGCCCAAATAAGAGAGAGGGGCTTGTTTAAATAGAATTTCTCCGGGCGAGTTCATGTTGTGGGATGAATGTGGGATAATGCAAGATGAGTGGTAAATGCGAAATGGTAAGTGGGAAATGGTAAGTGGGAAACGGTAAGTGGTAGGAGGGATGTTTAAGGGTTTTATTAAATAAATAGAGAAATGTGTATAACGTGAATGCATGAAGGTGTATGCATGATATAATGTTTTATTTAATAAATTTAATGGATAAATGGTAAGATATTAATAATAATAAAATAAAAGATGGGAATTATGAATAATAAATTATGGAGAAATAATAGTGTAATAATAAGGACTCGCTCGATGTTCGGAGAAATTTGAAATTAAATGAGGATAAATTAATGGAAATTTTTATGTGTCTACATTTTGCCCCTCTTTGAGACAATGCAGCCTATCGCGTTGTTTCAAAGAAAATGATCAACTGATATATGCCCCAGAGGTGTCTTGGTAAGGGTGATGATTGATTGGTTATGCCCCCTCGAGAGATTGATTGAACAGATTGATGGAGATTGGTTTCTCGATAGATCGTGGGAGAGAAAGATTGGATGAGTGATATTGCACAAGTAATTAGATTGAGATGTACATTTGATGGAAATGCACAGTTGATGAGGCGTAACTGAACAATTGATGGAAATGAATAGTATAGCCAGGTTGATAAGCTGATTGAGCTAATTGAGCTGATTAAGCTGATAGGGATTGATGCTAGTGCAAGATAAGGTGATCCAATGATTGATTGACTCCAGGGGCATTGAGATTGCACAAAGCACGTTGGTTGAAAAAGAGATTAAAGATTCAAAGACATGCATCGGTTGGATAAAGTGTTTGATTGATATCACTGCAATAAGAAGAATGAAGAAGATGATGAAAGAAATGATGAAAAAGATAGATGAAAAGGAGGATGAGAAGAGAAAAGTGATGACTATGAAGAATGATGAGAAATAGGTTATGAAAGGTGATGAGAATTCTTGTTCTTTTTTAAGTGCTTGTATCATCATCGAGCTTATTATGGCAAAAGGCAAAAAATCATTTGGCTATAAATTAGATCCAAATGAATTAGTCACACCAATTGCGAGAAAGAAAACATATCAGACAGTAAAGGAATGCCTTAGTGTGTGTCAAACCAATATGTTCTCAATGATCTTAAGTGATCATGTCCTAAGACGTGTCATCATATTCCTAAGGAACATCCTGCAAGCAGCAAACAAGTGAACATGCCCCATCCTCGCCTTTCTAGTCAAAGACATCCTGGAGATAAAATCTCTGGTTAGAGACATCTCGGAAAAGCTAAAAGACATGTCACCAAAAAGGAAAATAAAAAACAATAAAGAGAAAATAAGCAAACAATATGTTTCATGTTGAGAGGACATTTTATGATCTTTAAGATTTTTTCAGGACATTTTATGATTTTTAAGTTTTTTTCAGGATATTTTATGATTTTTAAGTTTTTTTCAGGACATTTTATGATTTTCAAGATTTTTTCAGGACATTTTATGATTTTTAAGACTTTTTCAAGACATTTTATGTTTTTTTAGATTTTTTCAGGACATTTTCTGATTTGTAAGATTTTTTCAGGACATTTTATGATTTTTATGATTTTTTCATGTTTGCCCCTTATGTCTAGCAAGGTAAAAAGGATTTTGAGTGGATGAATTAATGAATAGGACATGAATGGATAAGCAAATGATGGAGAAAGCTTATGTGATTGTCAAGGACTATCTCAGAATAGGGTAGCATGTTAATCCAAGCTCAAGGACCGGATATAGCAATATAAAGCAAGGGTATGGTGTAACTAATGTCATATGGTCCAAAGAAATGACCATGTCAAGAGGTTTGTTACATTTTATGTCCTTAGTTTGGATCAAGATCAAGGGATAGATTTGGCTAGGAGGTAGATAGGATACGCAATATCAAAGGGTGATAATGAAGGATAGGAGCTGAAGGGTGTGGATCAAGTACAATAAATACGACACACAAAGCCTACAAAGGTCCTTAACCTTGTCAAGATCAAAGGTTGAAATAGGGACATATATGAATATAGAGTGAATGAGGGATAATGGAGGATGAGGGATAATAGATGGATGTACACGGATAGAACTTGCCCGCAGTGAATAGTGCAAGAAAATAATGAATTACACATGATGCCTGTTTGCCAGGTTTTCATCATGGCACTTGCCCAAAGCGCCCGTTTGCCAGGTTTTCACCAATGGACGAACTTTTTTTGTTCTTTACTTTTTCTGATTTTTCACTTTTTTCCTTTTCTTTTTTTTTTTTTGACTTTTTCTTTTTCTTTTTCTCTTTTTTTTTTCATTTTTTTCATTTTTGACTTTTTTTTTTCTTTTTCTTTTTTTTTCATTTTTTTCATTTTTGACTTTTTTTTGAACTATTGAAAGATGTTCTATAACGGTCCATGGCTATTGAAGATATGCTCAAAGATGTTGATAGGGTGATGGTAAAGGGAGATGAAATGGATGATAAGACGAAAGGTTATAAGGAGTTATGCAAAGGATTGGATAAGAGGGATGGAAGGATAGAACATAGGTGTTGGATAATTGATGGGAGGTTGGAAGAATTGTGCATGGTTGGATGTAAATGCTGGCAAGATCAACATTGGCACACACTTTGAGGGGTGGTGAACTGGTGGAGGAATAGTGGATTTCAGAGTTTGTGATTTTAATGGAAAGGTTGATGTAGATTATAGGACACAAGGAGCCAAAATGGATGAAGGAGGTGAAATAGGTTTTAGGATAGTGGATGTGGGAGAAGCTAGGGTAGCAAACTTGAATGCCAATTTTGATTTTTCTTTAGTGTGCAAGTCCTGTACGAGTGACTTGGGAATCCACATGGTTCTTAAATTTTCATTCTTTTGTGATACTTTAGAATGCATTTCCTTGATGTAAGACTTGGGAAGCCATACACATTTTGAATTTTCTTCTTTCTTTGTGGGCCTTTTGGAAATTTCTTTCTTTTGTAGTGTCTTGGAATGCATTGCTTCTATAAGCACCTTAGGAACCCATATGGTTTTTGAAATTTCTTTCTTTTTCTCAACGGGCCTTTGTGGCCTTTTGTATATCTCTTTTTCTTTTTGGATCACATTTTTATTTGTTTTTACATGTCGATTAGATGGGACATGTTGATCCTCAAATGCATGTGGATTGTTTGACTTGTGACTTGTATGCTTGGCATCCAAATTGCTTGGAGAAGGAAAAAAATGTGTAGATGGGTAGGAATGATATGAAGGTATTTTGGATGGATGGAAGGTGCTCGAAGATGTGTGCCTTTGTTGATTCCGCATAAAGGATGGAGGGATATAGGGACCTAAAATAGATGGAAGGGGTGAAGGGGAAGGCGTGTATTTGGATTTAACTGGATAAATGTAGGATTTATGAGGGATACCAACATCTTGAGAGTGAGCAATGTAGCCATTATAATCAAGATTTTCTTTTATATTAGGGGGTTCTAATATACCTTGTTCATGAATGTCTAACCCTTTTCTTTGATAATGCATGCTTTGAAAGATATTTTTAACAAAGGGTTTCTTCTTACTTTTGATGCTAGAGGCAAGTCCACTTTGAGGTGGAGGTGTCTTGCAAGGAATGATAGGATAATGAGAGGGCTTTATGGGCATGATGGAATATTGAGGCAAACATGGAGATTTATGACAAGGGAATAAAGGGATACTTTGATCTTGACATGGAAGAGGACGATTGGATAGAGTAGGAAGGGTGTTTGACACTTCATTTTGAGTAGGACCATTTGAAAAGGTGGAAGAGGCATCATGATCTTTCTTAGGAAGTGGATTAGGAATAAGATTTGGAAGGATGCTTCTCTCTTGAAATGGAAGGGGGTCATCTTGGAAGAAATAGAAAGGTACAAGGGGATTCTAGGGAGGTAGGATCTTTTTCAACCATTGGATGGGATTGGAGAGTTTTGATGTCTTGATCTTGATTTATAATAGAAGTCATTTCTTCATTTTTTAGATTATCCTCTTGACATGGAGCCACTTCTAAGGAAGGGGTAGTAATTTCGATATGTGATTCTTGGAAGGTATTCATGTTTTTGCATAATGGGGAAGCATTTTGGATGGGGCCTTCTTGAGTGGGTATGATTGGAATCAGAGTACATGATGGTATAGGATCTAAGATATCTGAATCATATAAAGGATTTGTATAAAAAAATAGATTAGCTTGGATTTGTACTATTGATAGCCCTTGAGGGTCAATATGGGAAGTTTCACCATTAGGTTCATTGTTTGAAGGAGATGGTATTGATTGTTGTTGAGAAGTTTTAGGAGATGAAGGCATCGTGGAAGAGATGGAGGCCACATATGGAGACTTGCTAGACATAGGTATAATATTTTGATCATGCTTAGGAGTAGTGCCTTGTTTCTCTATAGATGAGTCATTAGGATCTTCAATTTCAATGATACCATTATCAAGTAGGTCTTGAATCTTATGTTTTAATTGCATACAATTTGAAGTCTTATGTTTGTTATGTCTATGATATGCACAATGATTACTCAAAAATTCACATCCCCATATGGTCTTGTTAGGCAATATGATAAGATTGTGCTCAAGAAGCTCTTTCAAAGCTGACTCAATAGATTGCTCCAATGGTGTAAACTGTCTATCTAGGGGATACTTAGAAGAAATGTCTTGTTGTCTTAGTGAAGGAGTCATGGGATCTTGTTCAAGATTTAGCTTTTGATTTTTAATTACTTGTTGTTCCACCTTATGTAATCATTTTAGCATTCCTTGAAGTTTGTTGTTTTTGATATTATGAAATTGTATCTCAAGAGGGGCCATTAAATCTTTTTGTTGGACTTGAATGTCATATATTTCTCTCTTGAGATCTTGAATTTGTTGGACCAAGGTAGCCATGGAGATTTATGATAGTTCTAATCTTTGACCTAGGACAATGTATGAGACTCTAGGTATGATGCAAACACTAAAGTGTAAAGGGGGAACTATATGATATGAGTGACATTAGGATGTGATAAGGATCAATGCAAAAATGCAATCTATGTGACATGATTGAGAAGGGAATGTGCTAAAGAGTTGATGCAAAATGAAATCTATATGATAGGAAAGTGTTAATGGATAGACACAAGGATAAGTTATTAAAGAGAGGGCATGCTATAATAGGAGATGATGAACTCCAAGCGGAATACCAACTCAAGGACATTGATAGCTTTCCTAACTCAAGGAAGATGCACCTCAAGTGATAAGGAGGATTGATGATCAAAAGTTGATGTCAGACCTAAGAATCCTAACTGCAAGCAATGTGTTTTTTGTTTTTTTTTTGTTTTTTTGTTTTTTGGGATTTTGGTATGCAAATAATAATGAAATGCTAGGACCAATGATGAAATGACCTAAGGAACTTGTGCAGGGTTTAAGGTTATGTCCTAAAGAAATGATGGAAGGCTATGTAAATATTATGGGTATGATCTAAGGGGATTATGCATGGGTTTGATCTAGGGGGATATGCAGACTAGGTCTGATTAAATAAGATATGCAAGGATGAAAGGTGAAACTAGGTGAAGAATATGCGAGGAGATAAAAGGGTATGCAAAACTAGAATGATGTGACTATGTGAGGACCCAAAAGATCAGAACTTCAAAAGCGATGTCTCAAGAGATTTGAAATGATTGTTTTGAGAACACAAGTTCAACATTTCAAGGACAATGTTGTTTTACAATGTGGATGGATACTTCAAAGCTTAGACCAAGGTTTTTGTAAAGTGTTTCAATTTCACGTGTGGTGTTGATTGTGAATTGTTCTTGTTTGTTTGCACACACATTCAGAAAACATGGCAAACAGAATGTTTGTTTGATTTTGCAATAAAAACACATTCAAGCACAATCCTAAGGTTGGCCAGGACAATAGTTGTTGAATGTCACTTGGGGGTTACCCCAAGCTATGCAATTCAGAGCAGATACTTAGATGCTTGACCCCACTGGCTCCACCCTCGACACTCACTTCTCTGGGGCAGCCAAGCATCAGTCCCCATGAAAACTCCCTATGACAAACTTTGTATCTCTACTAAGAACTGTAAGAATGTGAGCTGCTTCAGAGGTCCGACCTCCTGCATCAACAACTAGAAGGTTTTTGGCTTCTAACACAAAAGGTGTCTAGTAAGGGCATCCGTTCAAGTGGCCATACATGTGGCGGCGTACGCTCCATTAAGGAAGGCTCCCAGCCTATAGAGGTTGCGCTCTATAGGGTTTATGGGGAGACATGTTGTCGGTATGAACTAATCAGCACTCGTTGCTTACAACTTTTGTCACAAACACATTTATTTATAGTGGTTCGGAAGAGCTTGGCTTTAGCCCGTTACCACTTGGGTCGTTCCCTCTCACCGAGCCTTAAGGGCTTCTCGGGAGGCAGACCCTCTAAAAGGGTAAAACAAAAAGAGCTTATTGCTCAAGACACAAAAGACACTGGTTAATTTTAAAGCACCAATTCAAAATGTGATCTAAGCTAAAAAATCAGACAGTCTGTTTCAAATCACCATTTCTCAGACAATCTGTTTTATTTTTTAATTAAAAAATAAAAAATAAACTAAAGCCTAATTAACAATATTAAACTAAATGACAAAAATTTAATTATTCTAGCTAAAATCTAAATTAAAAACTAATTAAAAATCTAATCCTAACAATCAAACTAAAAAAAATCTAATTAAAATCTAATCTTAAAAACTAATTAAAATCTAATTTTAAAAACTAATTAAAAATCTAATAAAAATCTAATTTAAAGAAAAATAATTTAAAACTAATCTTAAAGAAAAAAGTAAATTACGTAAAACTAAACTAATATAAAAGCTAACTTAAACTTAAAGTCAAACTAATTTGAAAGGCTAACTTCAAATCTAATGAATAGAACTTAAAAACTAACGCAAAACTACTTTAAAAAAAAGAAAGAATCTGTGCATTACTTTCCTGCATGTAGCACACTCATTAGACATGGGAGAATGTCTATGGGAGAGCCTAAATAAGGCATATGAGCTGTCAAAGATCAAGATCTTGCATTTGCACTGCATAAAACACATGGATTTGTAGTAGTTATTTGATAGGTATGTTATTGGTCTTGCAATGCATCAAAATGTGGGAGCGAAGACAAGTATAGACAAAGTGCATGAACTGTTTCTAAAAATCCCCAAAGAGATATATTGCAATGCTCAAAAAGGTGGTTTTAAATGTAGAAAACATAGAACCAATGACCAGGTATGCAAGACGTGGGGCTATTTGGCAGATGTGGGAACTATTTTTCCAACAGAAACAAGGCACACAACTATTTTTAAATTGCAAAATGCTACATTAAAGAAATCACGAGAATAGTCACTGAAGATAGAACTCGAGTGCAGGAAAGACCTGTAGTGAGACAAGTTAAATGTCTCCAAATTTATCAAAACAAGACCAAAACAAAGTACAGGAAATGTGTATGATAATTTGCAGACTATAAATGTAATGGATTTATTCAAAATGGTTTTAGAAATGATCAACCAAATCTGTGAACAAAATAGATTAGAATGAGAGATCCTGCAGACATAGGCAAAACTTCAAATGAAACGAGAGATCCTGTAAACAAGCCTATGAACAAAATAGATCAAAATGTTAAACTTTCAACAAGTGAAAAACCAAACAATTGAAAGGACAAGTGCATGGTCCCAGAAGAACACACAAGAAGCTATGGTTTTTTGGAGATTCAAGATGATTGATGCAAAGGAAGATAAAGAAAATGAAGTGCCAAGATGTTGAAGAATACAAACTGACATAAGTTCGACGCATAAAGATGAGATGTCCAAATAAGAAAGAGAGGCTTGTTTAAATAGAATTTCTCCGGGCGAGTTCATGTTGTGGGATGAATGTGGGATAATGCAAGATGAGTGGTAAATGGGAAATGGTAAGTGGGAAATGGTAAGTGGGAAACGGTAAGTGGTAGGAGGGATGTTTAAGGGTTTTATTAAATAAATAGAGAAATGTGTATAACATGAATGCATGAAGGTGTATGCATGATATAATGTTTTATTTAATAAATTTTATGGATAAATGGTAAGATATTAATAATAATATAATAAAAGATGGGAATTATGAATAATAAATTATGGAGAAATAATAGTGTAATAATAAGGACTCGCCCGATGTTCGGAGAAATTTGAAATTAAATGAGGATAAATTAATGGAAATTTTTATGTGTCTACATCATCAAATCACGTTTGTTTTATAGTGGGTTGGAGTACTTGGTATTTAGTCATTCCCACTTGGGTCGTTCCCCTCTCATCGACCGTAATGGCTTAGAGTTATTAGCTCCTCAAGAGGGCAGGCTCGCTAAAGATATACAAATCTCAAACTTAAAGAAAATGCCTCAAGGGTCTGGATTTCTGATTGTCTATACAGACAAGAGCATACTCTCCTACCTCTCTGAATTTTCTTAAAACACGAAATACAGATTTGTTCTTTAACCAGATAGCAATTTAGGTGCCTAAAAAAAAGAAGAATGTAAGGAATACACGATGTTTACTCGAATCTCCTCAGGCAACTTGCAAAGACAACTAATTAGTAGTCGTATTGTCTTTATGCGACAAGCATATTCTTCGACAAGCGTTCTGCAAAAACTAATTAGGCTGTAATTTTTTTTAGACAGACAGATAACAAGCCAAGGTAAGCGTCAGTATGATCAAAATCAAATAAAGAACTTGGAGAATGAAATCTGTTTTTTAACCAAAAATACAGAGTATCATACGACAATTCTCACTGAGTCGTATGATAATCCGTACGAGATCGTACGATACCTGTAGTTTGTCATTTGGGCATGTGAGAGATGTCGTATGATATTTCACAGAATCAGTACGGACGAAAATCCGAAAAAAAAATCTGAAAAATAAGAAAAAGTTAGTCTTCGAGGCTGAAAGATGTAGTCTTCTACCCCACGGTGGGTGCCAAAAATGTGTGTCTAAAAAGTAGAATAAGAATCTGTATCTAGAATACACAACACTTCAATTAAGTCATTAGATGCATGGTTAGTAAATCAATAATTAATAAATAATAAACCATTACAAAGTGACCTATTGCCTTCTAGTAAATGCGAGTATAGATTGCTCTCAGATTTGTATAGCCAAATATTAGTGACTAGACAACACCTAAATGAAGGATTTAATCTATATGAGCATGAGCATGATATTAAGCTAAATGGATGCAAGATTAAACTAGATGGATGAATAGTAAGCTATATGAATTCAAGCAATCATGATCAAGCTAAATATGCAAAAAGTTAAACTAAGATGCAATAATCTCAAAAAAGCACAATATTTTCAATGACTCCAGAGCAAAAACTCTATAATAACAATAAATCTCCAAGGTGATTTGAATGGGAGCTGAAGGTTGAATTTATAAAGAATCACAAGAGAGATCAAGAAAAAGCACAATTTAGGATAATTTAAATAATTGAGAAATCGGATTTAGTTAACCTTGAGATAGATTACAATTATAGTTTAATTGAAATGCATTCAGATTATAAGTTGGAGTTGCATTGGTGATAAGAATTAATTAATTTCATGCACTTGCGATAAAAATAGGTGATTTCATGCATATTCTTTGATTTATTCAAGAAAAGAGTCTTTTCAATGCAACTGAACTTCTTTTCTCAAAAGCTTTGAGTTCCAATTTTGGAGAATGATTAATAATTCAATTAATTGCTTTTTTGATTTCAAGTTCTCAATTTAGAAGAAGAAATAATATCTCAAGTTTGATTTTTCTATCAATTTAATTCTTTTATTTTATTTTCAATTTAACTCTTGCTTTGCATATTGATTCCTCTTTGGTAATAAATTAATTCCTTTTTGCATGATTAATGGCAAATTTATTAATTAATTAAATATGCTAGGATATTTAATAAATTAAACAGGACAATTGATCAAAATGATATTCTTGGAATGATTTAATTAATTAAATAAATATTTAATTAATATAGAATAATTGATTTGCCATGTGACATTTAATGATTTAAGAATTAATTATGTGTTCTCAAGATTGATTTAATTGTCTTTGGTTAGGACCTTGGTGATGTTGTCGAGATTAGGGGCACATGGTTTAGATGACCATTTTTAGGGTATTACACCCGAGTCGTCCAAGGGTATAATGGTATGTCCCCCACTATATCATGCACCAAACCGAACTGTCGAGCTACTCTGAAAGGTGCCTAGTACTCCATAACATACACTAACCGACCAAAGATCCACATCTCTAAACTAGTCTAGTGCAGCTGCCAATCTCCCCTTCATCTCTCGCAATCCAAAAATGGTCGCCATGTAAACTCCATGAGCTTGTCAAGAATGCAACACCAAAACTAGATAGCTCCTATCCATGTATAGTGCAAAAGACCCCTGTATCTATCGATATAAGGTTATCGGGCTCACCTGTCATGTATACCAAGTGGCCGTGTCACCGCGAGGTGCTCCCATGCCCATATGTGTAGAAGGGTGACCCCTATAGATAGACTAGCATAGTCCCTATATACTACAAGATGCATATCATGATAAAGCTGAGCCAGCATTGCTTCTCCCCAAGCATACTTTACATAGTCCTGTATCATGTAGTAGACGCAATGACTCCATCCGATAGGAAATCCATGCCCTCCCAGATCAGGTATCATCCATCTGCTCAGAAAATCGTAGATCACAAGCACTAGGCAAGGAATGTGTGGAATCTCTATCACCCTACCTAGATGCATTTGACTCTTGTCCAGCATGGGTAGTGCGTTGTACTCGCAAATCTCCTGAAGGTAGAAATATGTTGCATC
Organism: Cryptomeria japonica; assembly: GCF_030272615.1. Classification (NCBI taxonomy): domain Eukaryota; kingdom Viridiplantae; phylum Streptophyta; class Pinopsida; order Cupressales; family Cupressaceae; genus Cryptomeria; species Cryptomeria japonica. Next base: position 440,427,733 of record NC_081414.1, read on the forward strand.
CAGTTGGTACTCAGGGATATCACCGCGAATGGGGATCTTCACGATCCTCCATACATCTAACAAAGTCAATGTTGCCTCTCCTATGGGCAGGTGGATACATACAGGTCCTGCTGTCCCATCTCTCTACTAGAATGGTCATCATAGTAGTATGTGCTCAGATCCTCGACCATAGGCCGACGAAATGCAATCCTACCATGGCTAGTATCTCCAACTCATTTACTAGTTGTCTCTAGAGTCTCATGGTCATCGACCAGTGCTCCCTCAATGCCAACGGTCCTAAATCAGCATGCATCCACACAAACACTTAATTATCTCATAACATTATTGGCCCTATTCTCTCCCCGAGGCATTCATGATCCCCAACTAAGCCATTTTATTTGCCTTTAGTTATCACATTCTTGATCTCCCTCCCCTCGCGCTTGTGCTGATTCATTCAGTGCTCATGCCAAAAATGTGGTGCTTGCGCTATGCCACAGTCGCATGCACCAAACCATCCCAGATTTGGGTCCTTGACTTTGATCGGTGCAAGTGCTCGTGCCACGAACCCTATTTTCCCCCCAACCTAACCCTAACTATCCTAGCACGGGTGCTCGCGCCAAATGCGTTTGCCTGCCCTAGAACCCCCTGAGATCCTTATTGCCCTGCAAGTGCTAGCACTATTTGCCAATGCTTGCGCTACCCTAGGGGCATGCATGCCAAAATGACGATTGGTGCATCCACCCCGTCAAAATTCTTAGCCTATTTCTAACCCTAGATTTAACCTAAACCTATCAAATCAAAGACGATGTTAATGGTACATACCGGTCGTCCATAGCATGTGGGTCTCTCGTACCAGTGAACCCTCTTAGTGCGATGCTCATGTGTTGGAACGTGATCCATCTCCTCTTCTCTTCTTCTAAGCTCTGAAATGCTCCAATTCTTATGTGTGGCTTATATGGCCCCCCCTAGAGGGACCACTCCCTTTGTCTTCTCCCTTCTCATTTTTTTTTTCCAATTATTTCTCCCTTTCTTTCTCATTCTCTTATCATTTCTCCTCCTTCTTTTCAATAATTTTCTGCCAAATTTTTAAAAAATTCCAAAAAATTCTTGAGGGGGCATACACCACTCACGCTTTATGTCGGGGCATCTTTTTTCTTCTATCTTTTACCCATTGCCATATTTTTCCACTATGTAAAAGAGGGACAAAATTTAGACACTTAAATTAATTATTTTAATTAATTTAGTTCTCTCACATAGTTAATTTATTTAATTGTGTTAATCATTTTTCTCCTCAATATTAATTAAATTAGTATTGTCACTATAGTCTAATGATTGATTTATTTAATAAATCAATTCTCCCTCATTCTTTTAAGGTATCCAAAATTAATTCTTCCTAAATCTCCCCTTTAATTAATTAATTACAATTAATTAATCCAGGTGATTGCTACAAATCACCTTTTTCTAATCTATCATTAACCTAATCAATTCTTCTAGAAGTTCTCTTAATCCCACTTACCATTATTTCCTAATTTTTAATTGCCTCCACTCATTTTCTCTCCTATTCAAATCCTCTTACAAATCCAACTTGCCCTAATATCACCTAATCACTCTTCTTATCCCTCCTCTAATGAGTTGCTAGTGGCTAATCCTCATGATTAGCCACAAAGTCAACTCCTTGTCCCCTCACTCACCCACCTTCCTTAAATGCTCTTTTCCTAGGTGAATGTGAGATTTTAAAAATCTCACATTCCTTTAGGTATCCCTTAACCCAAGGAATTTTTAATTCCTTTCTATTCCACCAATCCCCATGCTCCTTTTAGGAAATTTTTAATTCCTTCTCATCCTCCAAGGAATATTTTTATTCCTTTTGTCTTCCCTAGGTGCATTGGGAAGCCTTCCCAATGAACCTTGAGGAGTGTGGAGACAAGAAATGCCTTTATGGCATATCTCTTGGACTCCACACTTGTCTTGTCAACTCCTCTTGATCCATGTGTGGGCTCACATGCAATCTTTACCCTCCATCTTCAATCAATCCTAGCCCTCCATTTCCTCTCTCCTTCTTCTATAAATTGGAGACTCCACTCCTTCATTATCCATCTCCAAATCAAGTAAGTCTATGCTGCCAATTTGAGTTCAAATCATCATCCAAGCATTCAAGCTATAGCCAACTCCATAACAATCCATCAATTAGTCATTTATCCATCCATCTCATCCTCCCATCAATAATATTGTGCATGTTTGGAGAGCCAACCACATACATGATAGTTCTGATACTTAATGTAAGTACAGATCCAATAGCCAACAAGAGGAGAGGGGGGGGGGTGAATCATACAAACTTAATCTTCCATAAAAACATGAGATTCAACCTCGGTAACATATACTTCAGTAATATAACCAAAACTGCTAAACATGCAAACTCAAAAGCATATAAACATCATAATCCTCATAACACCAGATTTAACGTGAAAACCTAAATAGGGAAAAATCACTGTGGGATTTCAGACCCACTAAGAAATATACTCTTCTAGAGTATGCTTGGTTAAAAGCAAATCCTATTAAAGATTACAAATACATTGCTAGATGTGACCCGGTTAAGGGATTTCCCTCAGATCTGTTAGGATCTTCACCTTGTTAGAAGTGACCTTGTTAAAGGATTTCAAACACTCAATCAGAATGTCACCTTGCTAGAGGGTCTTACAAATAAGACTGTTAAGTCCACTCGGTTAAGAGATTTTCTGTCACTTTCACAAAATAACAGTAATAAAAATCTATCTACAACTTCACATCTAAAATGCTAAAGCAGATTCTTATTTTCTTAATACAATCTAGACATAGAACTAATCTTTTCCATCTGTTGGGCTTCTATACTCTATTATTCAAACAGGTCTTCAAGCTTCTGTGCTTGGTAATCACTATGTAGCATCCAGGTGCATACATTTGCCTGCATACATTGTTTATCAACAGTTCCCTATTTATAAATAATTAGCTAACCGCTTAATCTCTTTGATCACATTTCCCATGATCAATCATAGCCATCAGAACTTCAATCTTGTCTAGGTTCAATGTATCCTTCGATCTGAAAAATGTTTTACCCCGCCTAGGAACTTGCATACATTTCTTGGAACTTGTGCTAGGGTAATGCGGTTCAATCTACGCTGTAGATCTTCATGCCGATTTTCCTTTGCCATAGATTCATTAACAAACTTCATGCATGACATACCAATCATTTAATCAGTTCCAGCTCATCAACTTCCTTCATTAAATAATGCATGTAACCATTTAATGTATTATGTTACAGCTCGGTTACAACTTAGTAACAACTCGGTAAATACTAAACTTCACTCGGTAGACATTCTGCCTTCATTAACCGATAGCGATAACCTTAGGATTTACTGACTAGGTTCTTTGCTCGGTAACATAGTATAGTATTAACCTTACAATTTACAACATATGTATGATGTTAAAACAATCTAAACATCATGATCTCATCATTGTCTAACTTGGTAATAGTTTCCCATTGAATACCTTATTCATCATATTCTTTCTGTGTCTTTTACCGACATCTTTATACTCATCAAATCATACTTCTCAAGATATGGCAACATCATACTGAATTAGAAAATCAATTTCTTGACATCAATGACAAAATAATAATATTAAGACAGTAAACATCCTTAATCAGTTATATCCATAATCATCAACAACCTTCTCAATATCCTTATTGAAATGCCAACAATCTCCCATTGTTTGTTATAATGCCAAATGCCAACAATCTCCCCCTTTGGCATTGATGGAAAAACTAATTGATTTGACCTAATTGATTCGGATTGCTGTTAGTTGTTTGTGAGATTTTGAAATGCTCTCTTCCTATCATCAGAATTCTCCCCCATACATTAGACTTCTCCTCTTTTCTCCAGTCTTCTCCCCCTTTTTCTTCAATCTTCTTCAGTCTTCTCCCCCTTTGACAACAATGCCAAAAAAGTAAAGAACTAAAACATAATTTCTTCCTGTATGAAGTGAATTCCTGCTGTAATGTGTCAACTTAGTCTCAGTTAGAGCATTTTGTCTTCAATTCCTATTTCCTATATTGTATCCCGCACTGTTTCCTGCACACCTTTAGAAAACATCCTAAAGTGTGTAAATCAGCATCAACTCTTAAAAGATATTCAATAGAGTCATCGAATTGATGCTTTCACCGAACTCAGCCAGTGAGTAGAAGATAGGGGTAGGACCCCTAACTTACTTTTGAGATACTCAAAAGTGTCCCTTGGCAGTGGCTTGGTGAAGATGTCTGCTATTTGTTCCTTTGTGCTAACATACTCCAACACCACTTTCTTCTCTTGAGCTTCTTCTCTAAGATAATGATATTTGATAGAGATGTGCTTTGTCTTAGAGTGCAGAACAGGATTCTTCAAAATGTTAATGGCACTAGTATTGTCACAGAATATAGTTATTGGCTTGGTAACTTTCTCACTTATAACTTTCAACAGTTGTTTGATCCATGCTATGTTGGTACAATTCAATGCTGCAGCAACGTATTCAGCTTCTGTTGTTGACTATGAAACACATCCTTGTTTCTTGCTAAGCCAACTCACTAGTCTTTCTCCTAAAAAGAAAGCTCCTCCACTTGTGCTTTTTCTGTCATCAATGTTGTTTGCTCAATATAAACTTTTAAATCAAAATCATTTCCTTTCTGATATACTAAGCCATAATCCTCAGTGCCTTTCAAGTATCTAAAAATTATTTTGGTTGCTGTCATGTGTGTTTCCTTAGGATTTGCAAAGAATCTTGCAACTATACCTACTGCATGTGCTATGTCTGGTCTGCTGTGAATAACATATTGTAGCTTTCCAATCATGGATCGGTAAAGTGTCTCATCAACAGATGCAGATTCATCATTCTTTGATAGTTTACAGTTGGTAGTCATAGGAGTACTTACTGGTTTTGAATCCTCCATTCCAAATTTCTTCAAGATTTCCTTTATGTACTTGGATTGAGTAATGAAAATCTCATTTTTCATTTGCAGTATCTGTAAACCTATAAAATATTTTATCTCACCGATTAATGATATCTCAAATTCTTTGCTCATTTCATTCCCAAAGTTCTTGCATAAAGAGTCATTTCCACAAAATATAATATCATCAACAAATATGGCTGAGATCATTATTCCATTTTCATCATTCTTCATGTACATATTGTTGTTCTCACTTGTCCTTATAAAACCAATCTTAATCAAATAAGAGTGCAATCTTTCATACCATGCTCTAGGTGCTTGTTTCAGACCATATAATGCTTTGTTCAATTTACATACCTGATCTTTACTCTTGTCTTCAACAAATCCTTCAGGTTGTTCAATAAAAACTTCTTCTTCTAATTGTACGTTAGGAAATAGGAAATCATCACAAGACAAGATAAACATAATAGCTCAATCACAAATGCATTCATTGCAATGATCTATCCTAAACAACACTCAATAGAGACATGAAATAAAAACATTCAAAAGCAAAGATTATGCAAACCAAAGATGTGATTTGAATGCTCCTTCATGCGGCTCCATTGTTCTTCTTTCCTCTTCAAATGGTTTGGTTGTGGATCTCACCTACAAGTGCACACACACAATTGAAAGCAAGTAGACGAGATTTTTGATCAAGAGTACTAGAAGCATAAATTCGATAGTCTGATTACCAATTAGCTTTGATTGATGAAGATCATCCAATTTATAGAAGAATTGGAGAGATGACAAGATTAGCATGATTCAATTCAAATGGAAATTGCAAATCAATTATGTCAATTATGACAAATTATGACAAATTATGCACTTTCTATGCAAAATTTGTTGATTGATGATTTATGACAAATTATGACAAATTTCTATGTCAAAATTGATTGATTGTCAATTATGACAAATTTATGACAAATTGACATGTCATTTCCATGAATTTAGGAGAGAAATAGGAGGAAATTGAAATTAGGAATTAGAAAATTAAGAAATTGGAGAATTAAGAATTAAGAATTAGGAAATTAGAAATTAGGTAAATTAATTAATAATTTGTCATTTATTAATTAATTCACAAAGAGGAATAATTAGCCAATTAAATGAACATTTAATTGTAATGAGAAGACTTAGGATAAATAAACAATTTATTAATCCTAAAGGAAGAAATGACACACAAGGTTAAATGATTAAATCATAAAACCCTAAAAGACGAATTAGCAATGCGAGAATGACAATTAGGTCTTGATTGAAGATAATTGATATCGATCATGATTTTGAATCGATAAATGACCAATGTGATAAATGATTTGATTGATAAATGCGCCAATTGATGAGGAAAAATGACTAATTGATCCAAATTGACATAATTGAGACAGACAACGATCAATGACAAATTGATCACAAAATGACAAGATCGAACAAGAGGACAAGAATCGATGACAATATTGAAAATGACCACGATCAATGACAAATCGATCGCAAAATGACAAGATTGAACAAGAGGACAAGAATCGATGACAATATTGAAAATGACCACAATTAATGACAAATCGATCGCAAAATGACAAGATCGAACAAGAGGACAAGAATCGATGACAATATTGAAAATGACCACGATCAATGACAAATCGATCGCAAAATGACAAGATTGAAAATGATAAGGATTGATGATAAATCAATCGCCAGAGGACAAGATTGACAAGAGGACAACGATCGATGACAAATCGATCGCAAGATTGACAGGAGAACAAAACCCTAATTAGGATTGACAATGTCCAAAATGATGACAAATAAGCATGCACATTGATGCAATAGGATAAGATTGATTAAAATCATGACTGGAGATTGTTGTCGACAAGACCAAATTCGAGAGCGAGATAAAGGAAGAATGTAGAAGAAAGACTCGATGTTCGCAAATGATAAAAACCAAGTACGAATCATAGGAGAAATGTTAATGCGATGCAAAAACCTAAAATGAGGCAATGCGCAAATGTTAAAGTATGACTCTGCAAGCGTTGACCATTTTTAGGTGTCTACATTTTGCCCCTCTTTGAGACAATGCGATTTTAAGCGTTGTTTCAAAGAACTTAATGAAAATGCCCCAGACAATGACAATGACATATGAAAATGCCCCAGACAATAATAATGACATATGCATGCCCCCTCGAGGAATTGGCCGGAAATGTCTAGAAAAGAGGCCAATTGATCGATAAGAATGATAGGATCGAGCGGACTGACAATCGAAGATCGGATGCATGAAGGACAAGCAATTGAAGATGCAAAAGACCATGACCAACATAAGATGGAGAGGGTGCACGTCCATCTATACACTGATAAAGATCTATAAATGAGGCCAAGAGAAGGAAAATTGCTCATTTACACTAGACAAAGAGGAGGATTTGTTACTCTGGACAAGAACACTTGCAGAGAGATGGTGAACATTCCAATGGCATCTCACCTCGGGGAACGTGTACGCACATTCAGATGACCGGATGATGCAGGAGCAGCGGTATGGATCTCAAATACCCATGTTTTCAATTTGATGAATTTTAATTGCATGCGGGACATTGCGGGGCCCACAGGGGATGTAGAAAAGGACTCCTGCGCTTGTGTAGGGCGAATCCTGCACTTGTGTAGGGTCTTCTGTGCTTGTGTAGGGAGACACAGGCGTAGGTTACCTGACACAGGCGCAGGTTACCTTACACAGGCGCAATTGTGCAATGCAAACCCTAATTTTGGTCAAAATGACATGCAAATGATCCGGAAAAAGGGGACAAGGGTAGGATAGGTCAGATTAGATGAAAAACACCCTGATTAGACATGAAAATGAGGAAATGCAACCCGTAGGAGCAAACCCTAAAACTGACAAAATTTTGCCCCAATTGTGATGCAGAGTCGATAGTATCCGCTGATCACACGAGAGAACCGACCAGATTGCTTCATGCTATGACATAGACTCAGGAGCATAGAGAGAGATACCTTAGCAGGACTTGGGATATACTATGTCACATTCATGCCCAAGATTAGGGCAAACACTGGACTGCTTACCGCATTGGCAGAGTGATGGCATTCGGAGACTTCCTCATTCCATCTGGCGACTGGAGAGGCGACGGTGACACTGGAGGATGTATGGCGTATCCTCCGCATTCCGATTCATGGAGAGATGATAGAGTATGACCCAGTGGCAGGGAGAGATGCATTGTGCAGATTGTTTGAGTACGACGCAGATGATCTGGATATTGTCGAGAGGGAGATTGGCTGGGAGACTATGGCATCAGAGTATGATCGATGGTATGTGGTGATAGCAGTGCTGATAGCATGCCTACTAGTAGGAGACAGACGAGAACATGGATTCCCTATTGGATGGGGAAGAGTGCTGGAGTGGATGGCGACAGAGGGGACAGTGTATGCATGGGGACCATGTGTACTGGCTATGCTCTATTTTCAGCTGCATCAGATAGCATATCAGGGAGTGCAGACATTGAGCTGTGGAGTCACATTGCTACAGGTATGGGCATTTGAGCACATAGCCATATGTCGACCGATCACAGATAGACAGGTAGTACCACACCGACCATATGTGTATTGCTATGGGGGAGCATTGAGACAGGGTCCTTTTAGATACATACTATACTGGTGACATGAGCTAGACCGACTGAGAGAGTTCATATGGAGGCCATATCATGATGGCTCGGGATGGTCAGATGACAGTGAGGAGTTACCATATTGTAGACAGGAGAGGTACCTGATTGGGCAACCAGTGAATCACCAGAGAGTGATTGAGTTGTACCTGCCAAAGAGAGTCAGATGATAGTTTGGAGAGAGGCAGGATGTACCCAGGAGGACTGCACACTTTGCCCGATCTCACAGAGAGACGAGTCAGTGGGGGAGTATGATTCAGCCACACGTAGTATATGCTAACTTCTCACAGCTACAGTAGAGACAGTGGGATTGGAGATCAGATGTGGCAGACGCTGGGACGACAGATGAGTATGATAGATGGTTTGCACGATGGCGGCCAGTGCCATTGATAGATCCAGACATTCCAGTACCTAGGCGACAGGAGGACTTCCCACTCACAGGAGAGGAGGAGGGAGATGATGAGGACGAGGAGGATGAGGATGGGGACAAGGACGGAGATGAGGATGGAGACGAGGATGGTGGGGATGACGGAGATGAGGATGAGGATGAGCCAGATTCAGGCGAGCATGAGGCATTGCAGGATATATCCATAGAGCCGGAGACAGCTAGGACAGAGGAGATGGAGATGTTCAGGGCTACCATAGTGAGTCAGCAGGATCACATTGTGACTTTAGAGAGAGAGATAGCTAGACTCACAGTGGCTCGAGACATAGCAGTAGCTCAGGCACAGCGAGAAGAACAGAGAGTCACTGAGTATATTGGGTCGATTCGGGATGCCAGTGTATGGGAGCTAGGACAAATGTTGGTAGAGACCGGAGAGGAGATACACCATTGGAAGACACTATATGAGAGTGCAGTTCCACCAGAGCAGAGAGCACCTTCATATCAGGCACGATCGAGGACAGAGAGCAGGGCACGCTCTCGGAGGTCATTGAGCAGCATGGGGGTGAGTGGACCTATGAGACCACCACAGCCAAGACCAGGAGGGACATCATCCACAAGACATTGCAAGGATGAGGAGGATAGAGGGAGCACCCAGTGATAGAGGCACGTGCTCCTTAGACAGACAGTGGACATTATGTATTTTGACATTTTGTAGTCAACCTGCGGGCCATACTTAGGACAGACAGTCTGATTTTGTACTCCGATATTATTGTGACAGATGATATGATATGCATCGATATGATGAGATGCAAATGACTTATGTGATTTTCCATGTATGGATGACTTATGCACTGTTTATGTACCATTGTGGAATATGTATGGATGTGTTTTTTTTGCTTATGTGTTTTTGATGCATTTATAATATGAAATGGATAAAATGCTTGATATGGTGCAAATGTAATGCAAATGTACTAACCAAATGGATGCAGGATGCAACATATGTGTGCGGGGAAATCAGAGCGCTAAACCGAACTGACTATCCGAACTGACGGAAGAAATGTTAGTAAGAAGAAAATGAGACAGAAGACAGTTAAAGATGAAGAAAAACTTGCTTTCAGTAATGCACTTTGTAGGTGAGAACCTTTATTTTTATATAGCAAAATGGATGCGTAGCATCATGGCATTGAAGGCCAGAGCTGAAATGCAACCCTATTTTGCAAAAGACAGACACATCACAGACAAACAACAATCACAACAAAAAAGAAAAGGACCATGAACCATCCCGGTCACTCTAAATCACTCAGTGACATCATCGAGCAACATAGGAACATGATCGAAGCTAAAGATAAATCAATAAAAAGATAAGATGCACAAATTCCAACAAATCAAACAAACATCTTGATCTTCATTGTCAAAAGTTGAAAGTGCTGATAGGACGATCATGTTGTCTGGTTTCAGGGAATGTGGTACCCCGTCTAAGACAGGACACAGTCTAGTTTTGAGTATACCACACCCTGTATAAGACTCATGATAGTAGAGACAAGGACAAATGATATTGATGGTAACGTTCGATTGATAAGACAATTTTGATCAGTTTGAATGTCTGGTTTGATGGAAAAAGTTCACCTGTTCATGCATGATTTCATTAAAGCACAATGCGTGATTGCATGTCGTTGGATGTATGCTTAGCGATCTGTTTATGCACAGAGGGATCATTTATTGCAAAATGCTTGTTTTTGGATTTTAATGTTTTGAAATGTTTTTTGTTCATTTTTTCAGGACTTTATATGATATTTAGGGATTTTTTCAGGACATTATTTGATTTTTAGAGATTTTTTCAAGACATTTTCCGATTTTTTTGAAGATTTTTTCAGGACATTTTTCGATTTTTTTATGATTATTTTTCAGGACATTTTTCAAATTTTTTGAATTTTTTCAAGACATTTTTCAAATTTTTTTTTGAAGATTTTTTTCAGGACGTTATTCAATTTTTTATGATCTTTTTTCAGGACATTTTTAAATGCAAAAGTTCCAGTGATCGATCATGACAAGGGAACACACCCAATGTGCATTTGAAAGACATACATAGACCGGGACCAAAACATATGGACAAAGAACCAGGGTATGTAAGACAATGATGTTGACCAATAACGAGCCTGGAATAGGACATTGGGTCAAGACAAAGATAGACATGAGAAACCGGCCGAGAAAAAGCATAGCTTAGAGGTCATGATAGATGACGGAGCAACGATCTCATTTTACACATGGCGCCTGTTTGCCAGGTTTTCACCAAGGTACTTGCCCCAAGCGCCTGTTTGCCAGGTTTTCACTAGAGGGCGAATCATTTTTCTTTACTTTTTTGCTTTTTTCACTTTTTTTGTATTTTTGTTTCTCTTTTTTGATTTTTTTGTATTTTTCATTTTTTTTTTCATTTTTTTTGTATTTTTTTAGGATCATATTTGAAGAAGTACTGATAGAAAATTATGCCTAGTACTTGCGAAGATGCATGTTGTTTATAGGATCGAACAGAGGTTCACCTTCCGGGGTAGCAAGATGATATGCCCCCGAGCCATATGCTGCAGTTACTATGAAAGGACCAACCCAATTAGGTTCAAATTTACCTTTGATGATGTCAGTAGACTGTGCATTCTTAGGGTTTGCCTTTAAAACCAGGTCTCCCACTTCGAAGTGTTGCCCTTTGACCTTCTTATTATAAGAGCAACGAAGACAGTTTTGATATGCTTGCAAATGTGTCAGAGTTGTCTGACGTTTCTCATCTAACATCTCAAGCTGATGCAGCCGAGAGACTCTGTGTGTCTCGTCATCAATCAGATGTTGCAAGGAAAAATGCAAGGAAGGAATCTCCACTTCCAAGGGTAAAATAGCTTCCGCACCATACACCGAGGAATAAGGTGTTGCGCCAGTAGGTGTGCGGATAGAAGTGCGATAGGCCCATAGTGCTGGATTCAACTGAACATGCCAATCTCGACCAGCATCATTGACAACCTTTTTCAGGATCTTGATAATGGTTTTATTTGATGCCTCGGCTTGACCATTCCCTTGTGGATAGTATGGACTGGAGAAACGGTGTTGGATATGAAACTTTTCGCAGAGTTCTTTAACATCTTTATTCTTGAAGGGACGACCATTATCTGTGACTATGGCAAGGGGAACCCCATACCAGCATATGATATAATTCAGCAAGAATTTTGAAATTTGGACACCCGTGATATAGGTCATGGGGATAGCCTCGATCCATTTTGTAAAATACTATGTGGCTGTAATGATGAACTTGTGTCCATTTGCAGAGGTCGGGTGAATCTTGCCAATAAGATCCAATCCCCATTGAGAAAAAGGCCACGGAGATATGACAGAATGAAGCTCTTGGGCTGGTGCATGAATGTAGTTTCCATGAATCTAGCATTTGAGGCACTTCTTAACAAAATCATGAACATCTTTTTCCAGAGTGGGCCAATAATACCCAGCACGAATCAACTTTTTGGCTAAACTTAGACCATTGAAATGGCCCCCACATATACCATCGTGAACCTCGTGTAAAGCCGTTTGTGCTTCGTCAGAATCCAAACACTTGAGGAGGGTATGGTCAAAGGAACGGCGGTAAAGGGTGTCAGCGATGATGACATATTTGGCTGTCTGTCGAATAAAGGCTCGACGTTGGTTAGCGGAAAGGTTGGGTGGTAAGGTTTGGGATTTCAAATATTGATATACGTCATTATACCATGGGGAGTTGGGACCAACAAGAACGCACATCACATCGGCTGTCGGAATGTCAAAAGAAGGAACCAACAATTGTTCAACTAAAAATTCACATTTGTCCATATTGTTTGGCATATTTAACATGGAGGCAATCGTAGCCATTGCATCTGCCGACTTATTTTGCATTCTTGGAACTTGACTGAAATGGATAGCTGTGAATTTGGTCTTGAAGAAATCTACCATATGCTTATAGGGAATAAGCTTTTCATCTTTTGTTTCGTAGTCATCATTCACTTGTCGGATGACTGATTGAGAATCTCCATAGACTTGCAAGTGCTTTATGTTCTAGTGGACTGCTACTCGGAGTCCTGTAACTAGTGCTTCATACTCTGCAATGTTATTGGTGTAGTGGAAAGTTATTCTATAGGATTTTGGAATAGCGTCACCTTGAGGGGTGACAAACAAGATGCCGGCTCCGGATCCAAACTTGGTATGGGACCCATCAAAGTATAACTTCCATTCATTAGAGGATGTGAAAGCAAAGACTGATTCATCGAGAAAATCGGTCAACATGGGATGATCATCAGAAATAGGAGCCTCTGCAAGTTGATCTGCTATGACTTGTCCTTTTATGGCCTTTCACTCCATATACTCAATGTCAAATTCACTGAGAATCATGACCCATTTTGCTAGGCGACCCGTTAAAGCTTCTTGGCTAAGCAAATATTTTAAGGGATCAATTTTTGCAACCAACAATGTTCGGTGGCTCAGCATATAATGTCAGAGTTTCTGCATTGCAAATACCACTGCTAAGCATGCCCTTTCAATAGTTGAATAATTTAGCTCATAGCCTACCAGTGTTCGACTGATATAGTAAATAGCTCGCTCTTTGCCATTCTCATCTTGTTGGGCCAAGAGAACTCCTAATGCCATTTCAGTTGCAGAAATATACAATAAAAATGGCTTTCCATCTATTGGAGGCATTAGATTAGGTGGCGACAGCAAATATTCTTTAAGAGCTTGAAAGGCTGATTGACATTGCTCAGTCCATTTGAATGCGACACCTTTATGCAATAGATGCTGGAATGGATGACATTTGTCGGCCAACTGAGGTATGAAGCGGTGGATTGATTGGAGCTTTCCTTGCAGACTTCTTAATTGCCGGAGATTTGAAGGTGGAGGCATATCCATTATTGCTTTGACTTTGGCAGGGTTGACCTCAATGCCTCGATGAGAAACAATGTATCCTAGTAATTTACCAGCTGTGACACCAAAGACACACTTCTTTGGGTTGAGCTTGAGTTTGTAGGTCTCCATTCGATCAAAGATCGGGCCCAGGATGGCTAGATGACTATCTCTGGTGACAGATTTGCATAACAAGTCATCAACATAGTCCTCCATCAAAGTGTGCATGAAATCATGAAAAATTTTCGTCATTGCTCTTTGATATGTTGCGCCTGCATTTTTAAGACCGAAGGGCATCACATTCCAACAGTAGGTACCCCAAGCACAGGTGAATGCTGTCTTATGCTAATCTTCAGGAGCAATGCGAATTTGGTTATAGCCGGAGAAACCATCCATTAATGAAAGCATCTCATATCTAGTCGTCATGTCCACTATGATGTCTATGTTTGGCAATGGAAAATCATCTTTAGGGCATGCTTTATTGAGATCCCTAAAATCTGTGTAGATTCTGATGCCCCCAATTACTTTTCTAACTGGTACTAAATTTGAAATCTAGTCTGCATAATCAATGGGTCTGATGAAGCCCACATCTAGCAATTTTTTTAGTTCCACTTTGACCAAAAGAGCCACCTGAGGATGCATCTTTCTAAGTTTCTGTTTGACAGGCTTAGCATCAGGTTTTAGTGGTAAATGATGAAGAACCAATTCTGGATCAAGGCCAGGCATATCTGCATAGGACCATGCAAAGCTGATCTTCTTCTCAAGAAAGAAATTGACAAAATCTACCTTTTCCTGTTGTGATAAGGAAGCAGCAAAATGAATGACCTTAGGGTTGTTAGGTGTACCCAAATTGATTTCCTCAGTCATTTCCACAAGTAATGTTGATTTGTCCTGACTTGATAGGGGTATGTCTGCTCTTCCACCTTTGGGCGCCTCAGAGAGGTTTTCACCCGCAGGTACGTCTTTTCTTTTTACTTTTGTATGATCAGAGAGTGCCTTATGGTTTTCACCCAAAGATCTATTCTTTTGATTTTTTACTATTTCTTTTCTTTTTTCATTTTGATGACTGGAAGAGGGAGTTGACTCCCCAAAATATGCCGTGGAATCCAGGTCAATAGAAAATCCTGCCTTGTGATCACCTTGTGGTATGCCTTCCCGTAGTCCAAGGAATTCTGCAATTGCTTCATCATTTTGAAAACAGTCCAATGTGAGCGGTTCTTGTTGGTCATGTTGGATAAGATGGGGATAGATGAGGGGCATGTCATCATCAGTTGTAAGGAGAGAGAGGGCTGATATGGTAAAGATATGAACATCTGTAGTGTCACTATCCGAACTGCTTGTATCGGATTCGGAGCTTGGATCCCAAAATGTCTCTATCCAAGCATGAGGACAGGTTTTAGGAAGATGAGTTATTTCATGTTTGTCTTCCATAGGGAAATTATCAGGGTCAATGAAAATATTATCAAGGGCATAGGAACTAGAAGAAAAAGAACTCCACTCCCATTCATTAGAATCAGTTTCAGGTCGGGGATCCTCAGGTGTTATTTCATCATCAGAATCATGCCCTTTTCTACACGTGGGCACTTTGGTAGATCTGGATCCAATTCGCAACGGTACAAAACCTAACCCTAAAGTTGGAGGTCATCTCTTGGGTATGACAGGTTCTAGCCTTCCATTGTTGTTCAAGCCTAAGCCACTGCAACCATCATATC
Source organism: Cryptomeria japonica (assembly GCF_030272615.1). Lineage (NCBI taxonomy): Eukaryota > Viridiplantae > Streptophyta > Pinopsida > Cupressales > Cupressaceae > Cryptomeria > Cryptomeria japonica. Next base: position 440,443,348 of record NC_081414.1, read on the forward strand.
CTTTCTTTTGCAGCATAGTAAATCCTTTGCCATATCGTTCCACTGACAACCTGACAGGTGGGGTCTTAGTTGGATCTTTATAAAGCCAATCTATGACATCATCATCTACAGTTTCTTTGTCAAGTTCACCCCATCTTGTAAATGTAGTAGGAGGCTGATATTGAATAACGACCTTAGGTTCCTTTTGCAATAAATGTGGTTTGCCATATGATTTTGGAGATATTGTCAAATTCCCGATGAGGAATGTCTGATCCATTGAATATTCTCCACATCCTTGGTCTTGTATCTTCAATTTTCCTTTGACAGCATCTAACAATTGATTAGGATCCACATAGCTATGTGATTTGGCCTCTCTGTTGATTGGGACTTGCTGCTGAGGGGTATCCTTTAGCATAGCACAAAATTGGAAGGGATTAGGATCTCCCGGAATTGTTATCTCACTTCCATTGTAAGGATATTTTAAACATTGATGATAGGTGGATGGAACCGCTTTCATTGCATGAATCCATGGACAACCAAGGATCATATTATAAGGGAGATCAAGGTCGAGGACTTGCAGGAAAGTGTTTTCTATCACTGGACCAACTCTGATAGGCAATGTAATTATCCCTTTGGATGGGCGCTCAGCATCATCATATGCTTTGATTGTTATTCTTTTAGAAGCATCAATGTCATTTTCTGTATATCCAAGGCCAATGACCACTCTCAAGGTACAAATATTAAGACCTGCTCCGCCATCTATCAAGACTCGTCGGATTTTGCAGTTATGAACAAAGACTTCAAGGTGTAAAGGATCATTGTGAGGGAGCTTATCAGGTGAGATATCATTGTCAGAAAATGCGACATTTTGGGAAACAGCTAAATGTCCAATCCGGGCTTGAAACTGGTCAACATCAATATCTGTCGAAATAGTGGACTCAATTAAAGCCCTATCTAGGACTGCACGATGCATGGGAGACATTTTCAATAACTCAAGGATTGATATTTGTGCAGGTGTCTTTCCTAGGTGATCCAAAAGATTATACTGACTTGCAAGAGTTGGTTTGGAAGGAGCTGCAGGAGCTCCTTTTAGGACTATCTTGGATCGACGAGTGGTGACTGCACAAGAAGGATCTTGTCCCTTTATTCTCATGGTAGAAACATACTCAGTTGATGTGCGAAAACAATTAATGACATTATTATAACCAGAACTTGCATAATTGGCCGTTTGGGCAGAGTTGGAAGAAGACGCTTTACCCTTGTCATGATCAAGCAAAGGAGTTTTGAAAATATTATGATCAGTGTTAGAGGTCGGATGGGGTGGATCTACCTCAATTACTCCTTGCTCTAATAAATCTTGAATCATGTGTTTCAATTGGAAACAGGATGCAGTTTTGTGTCCTTTAGACCGATGATATTCACAGTACGCATTATCATTCCACCAATGTGGTTTTACCGCTGGTTCTGCCTTGATATCTGGTAGCTTAATAAATTTTGTTTGTATCAATTGTCTCATTACCGATTCACGTCGGGTTCACCAATTAATGTACGTTAGGAAATAGGAAATCATCACAAGACAAGATAAACGTAATAGCTCAATCACACATGCATTCATTGCAATGATCTATCCTAAACAACACTCAATAGAGACATGAAATAAAAAAATTCAAAAGCAAAGATTATGCAAACCAAAGATGTGATTTGAATGCTCCTTCATGCGGCTCCATTGTTCTTCTTTCCTCTTCAAATGGTTTGGTTGTGGATCTCACCTACAAGTGCACACACACAATTGAAAGCAAGTAGATGAGATTTTTGATCAAGAGTACTAGAAGCGTAAATTCGATAGTCTGATTACCAATTAGCTTTGATTGATGAAGATCATCCAATTTATAGAAGAATTGGAGAGATGACAAGATTAGCATGATTCAATTCAAATGGAAATTGCAAATCAATTATGTCAATTATGACAAATTATGACAAATTATGCACTTTCTATGCAAAATTTGTTGATTGATGATTTATGACAAATTATGACAAATTTCTATGTCAAAATTGATTGATTGTCAATTATGACAAATTTATGACAAATTGACATGTCATTTCCATGAATTTAGGAGAGAAATAGGAGGAAATTGAAATTAGGAATTAGAAAATTAAGAAATTGGAGAATTAAGAATTAGGAATTAGGAAATTAGAAATTAGGCAAATTAATTAATAATTTGTCATTTATTAATTAATTCACAAAGAGGAATAATTAGCCAATTAAATGAACATTTAATTGTAATGAGAAGACTTAGGATAAATAAACAATTTATTAATCCTAAAGGAAGAAATGACACACAAGGTTAAATGATTAAATCATAAAACCCTAAAAGACGAATTAGCAATGCGAGAATGACAATTAGGTCTTGATTGAAGATAATTGATATCGATCATGATTTTGAATCGATAAATGACCAATGTGATAAATGATTTGATTGATAAATGTGCCAATTGACGAGGAACAATGACTAATTGATCCAAATTGACATAATTGAGACAGACAATGATCAATGACAAATCGATCGCAAAATGACAAGATCGAACAAGAGGACAAGAATCGATGACAATATTGAAAATGACCACGATCAATGACAAATCGATCGCAAAATGACAAGATTGAACAAGAGGACAAGAATTGATGACAATATTGAAAATGACCACAATCAATGACAAATCGATCGCAAAATGACAAGATCGAACAAGAGGACAAGAATCGATGACAATATTGAAAATGACCACGATCAATGACAAATCGATCGCAAAATGACAAGATTGAAAATGATAAGGATTGATGATAAATCGATCACCAGAGGACAAGATTGACAAGAGGACAACGATCGATGACAAATCGATCGCAAGATTGATAGGAGGACAAAACCCTAATTAGGATTGACAATGTCCAAAATGATGACAAATAAGCATGCACATTGATGCAATAGGATAAGATTGATTAAAATCATGACTGGAGATTGTTGTCGACAAGACCAAATTTGAGAGTGAGATAAAGGAAGAATGTAGAAGAAAGACTCGATGTTCGCAAATGATAAAAACCAAGTACGAATCATAGGAGAAATGTTAATGCGATGCAAAAACCTAAAATGAGGCAATGCGCAAATGTTAAAGTATGACTCCGCAAGCGTTGACCATTTTTAGGTGTCTACACTAATATTCCATTCAAAAATGCAAATTTGACATCCATTTGATATACCTTGAAGTTTTTGAAAGCAGCATATGCCAACAATGTTCTTACTCCTTCAAGTCTAGCCATAGGTGCAAAAGTTTCACCATAATCAATTCCTTCTTCTTGAGCATAACCTTTGCATACTAGTCTTGCTTTATTTCGAATGACCTCACCTTTTTCATTCAGCTTGTTTCTGAAAATCCACTTTGTACCGATTACATTTTTGTCCTTTGGTCTTGGGATTAGTGTCCATGTGTCATTCTTCTTGATTTGATCAATCTCTTCTGTCATAGCATTTATCCAATCTTCACTGTTAAATGCCTCTTTCACTATTCTCGGTTCAAATTCAGATATTAGACATGTGTTTTGTCTCAGTTTGTTCCTTGTCATCACTGGATCATCCTTATCTCCTATAATCTAACTTGGTGTATGATGTCTTGTGACATACTTGGCTAATACAGGCTCGGTAGGCTTTGTATGATCTTCTTCATCACTCGGTAACTGGATATTCTCTTCATTTTCTTCAACAGTTTTCTCAGTAGGACTTGTCGGTTGAACATAGACAAATTCATCATAATCTTCTGGTTCTTTGGAATTTCCTTCATCATTTATTTCTGCAAATTCATCAATTTTCACATTTGCACTTTCTACTATTTTGTTAGATGATTTTATCAGACATTTAAATGCTTTGCTTCTAGAAGAATAACCTAGAAATGTTCCTTCTTCACTTTTCTAATCAAACTTGCCATTTCTATCATCTTTGTGTACATAGCATCTACTTCCAAAGATTTTAAAATAGCTTACATTAGGTTTCTTGTCATACTAGATTTCATATGGTGTCTTCAAAGTACCTTTCTTCAGTTGTACTTGGTTCAGGGTGTAAACTATTGTGCTTATTTCTTCTCTCCAAAATGTTTGTGGCACTTTCTTTTCAATCATCAGGGTTCTAGCACAATCCACAATAGATCTATTTCTTCTCTCAGCAATTCCATTTTACTATGGAGTTCTCAGTGCAGAGACTTGTTTTTTAATACCATGATCATTGCAGAATAAGTTGAACTCATCAGATGTGAACTCTCCTCCTCTATTTGATCTAAGACATTTCAGTTGTCTTCCTGTTTCATTTTCAACTCTTGCCTTGTACCATTTAAACATTTGAAAAGCTTCTAATTTTTCTTTTAAAAACATTACCGACATCATCCTTGAGTAATCATCCACAAATAATATGAAATATTTGTCACCATAATAACTTTGAACTTTCATAGGACCACAAATATCAGTATGCACAAGATCTAAAATTCCCTTAGAAGTGTAAGACTTACTTGTAAAGCTTGATCTTGTCATCTTACCCATTTGGCATCCTCGGCACATAGCATTCTCAGGTTTTTCAAGACTCGGTAGACCTCTAACTCGGTGCTTCTTACTTATTTTGATCAGATTATCAAAATTTACATGACAAAACCTTCTATGCCATAACCAGGTATCATCTATCTTTGCATATAAACACTTGTTCCAAGTTGAGTCAAGGTGAAATGTATTACCTTTTGTTTGTGTCCCGGTAGTAGCTAACTTTCCATGCTTGTCATGAACTTTGACAATTCCTTTCTGAAATTCTATTCGATAACTTGTATTGTTTAGTTGTGCTACACTCAACAACTTGTATTTCAAACCTTCAACCCAATAAACATCATTGCATCTTGCATTGTCAAGAAGTGTTATAGATCCTTTACCTCTTACTGGACATGGTGCATCATTACCAAATCTTACATAGCCTCCATCATAATCTTCTAACATAACAAACTTGTGTTTATCACCTGTCATATGATGTGAGCATCCACTATCTATGATCCAAGAATCATTAGTATTTATGTGAGATATTAGGGCTTTTTCTTCATACCTTTATCTGATCCATCTTTGATAACCACATAAACTACTTCCTCTGTATCAGTTTCATTTGATTTACCATCGTTGGATTCCTCATCAGCTATTAAGCATGTCTTTCTATCTCTTCTTCTGAAGTCTTGGTGTCCTTTGTAATGATTATCTTTCTATCCGTCATCTCGGTAATCTCTCTTTTCAGTAGAATCTTTGTTAGGACATTTAGAAGCCATATGTCCTATCTTATCAAAATTGAAACATTTCAAAGGTAGTTTTCCTTTATACTTACCTTTGCCTCTCGGTAACCTTCTGGCTAATAGTGCTTCAAACTCTTCCTGCTTACAGATTTCCTCATACAGTTTGTGTACTTCTTCCATGTTCTTACGAAATCTTTCACTTGCTCCATTGTGATCTACTTCAGAGTACTTGTACTTTCTTTCATTGTAATCATTAGATTCATCAAGATGAAAAGAACTAAATGTAGATTCAACTTTATTTACCGAAGATCCACTGTTATCAAAGTTACTTAACTCAAATGCATGTAGCTTACCAATAGTAGCATCTAAAGAAACTGACATATTAGGTACAGACCTCAATTCATTGATTGCAGAGACTCAGATTGCATAAGCCGGTAGAAGGGTTCTTAACAACTTACTTGTTATATCCTTTTCTTCAATAGTTCTACCTGCTCCTTTGATTTGATTGACAATCTCCTTTAGTCTTGTACTATACTGGGTTATGTTCTCACCTTCATTCATCCTCATAGATTCAAGTTGTCCTCTTAGACTGTCTACTTTTGCTCTTTGAACATGTTCATCAATGCCATATACAGATATGAGCTTGTCCCACATTGCCTTTGCATCATTGCAGCCTTCTAGATCATTAAACTCTAAGTTAGTCAATGCAGATGTTATTTCAATCATTTCTTGGATATGTTCTTGCTTTGCCTTTATTTCTTCCATAGTCAATGGATAGGTGCTCAGTGTGATGAAATCATTCTCCAAATAATATATAGCATATTCTCCAATTCCTGATAGGTGCAACTTCATCCTTTTTTGCCATGTAGAGAAACTTGATTTGTTTAGCTTCGGTGCATCCCTCTTATACATCATTGGATCTTTGCCTCAAGTACCTTTAAACTTTTCTTCTGGAGTCCAAAGCTCTGATACCAATTGATAGTTTTGATACTTAATGTAAGTACAGATCCAATAACCAACAAGATGAGAGGGGGGGTGAATCATACAAACTTAATCTTCCATAAAAATACAAATTCAACCTCAGTAACATATACTTCATTAATATAACCAAAATTGCTAAACATGCAAACTCAAAAGCATATAAACATCATAAGCCTCATAACACCAGATTTAACGTGGAAACCTAAATAGGGAAAAACCACTGTGGGATTTCAGACCCACTAAGAAATATACTCTTCTAGAGTATGCTCGGTTAAAAGCAAATCCTGTTAAAGATTACAAACACATTGCTAGATGTGACCCGGTTAAGGGATTTCCCTCAGATCTGTTAGGATCTTCACCTTGTTAGAAGTGACCTTGTTAAAGGATTTCAAACACTCAATTAGAATGTCACCTTGCTAGAGGGTCTTACAAATAAGACTGTTAAGTCCACTCGGTTAAGAGATTTTCTATCACTTTCACAAAATAACAGTAATAAAAATCTATCTACAACTTCACATCTAAAATGCTAAAGCAGATTCTTATTTGCTTAATACAATCTAGACATAGAACTAATCTTATCCATCTATTGGGCTTCTATACTCTGCTATTCAAACAGGTCTTCAAGCTTTTGTGCTCGGTAATCACTATGTAGTATCTAGGTGCATACATTTGCCCGCATACATTATTTATCAATAGTTCCCTATTTATAAATAATTAGCTAACCGCTTAATCTCTTTGATCACATTTCCCATGATCAATCATAGCCATCAAATCTTCAATCTTGTCTAGGTTCAATGTATCCTTCGATCTGAAAAACGTTTTACCCCGCCTAGGAACTTGCATACATTTCTTGGAACTTGTGCTAGGGTAATGCGGTTCAATCTATGCTGTAGATCTTCATGCTGATTTTCCTTTGCCATAGATTCATTAACAAACTTCATGCATGACATACCAATCATTTAATCAGTTCCAGCTCATCAGCTTCCTTCATTAAATAACGCATGTAACCATTTAATGTATTATGTTACAGCTTAGTTACAACTCAGTAACAACTCGGTAAATACTAAACTTCACTCGATAGACATTCCACCTTCATTAACCGATAGCGATAACCTTAGGGTTTACTGACTAGGTTCCTTAGGGTTTACTGACTAGGTTCTTTGCTCGGTAACATAGTATAGTATTAACCTTACAATTTACAACATATGTATGATGTTAAAACAATCTAAACATCATGATCTCATCATTGTCTAACTCAGTAATAGTTTCCCATTGAATACCTTATTCATCATATTCTTTCTGTGTCTTTTAATGACATCTTTATACTCATCAAATCATACTTCTCAAGATATGGCAACATCATACTGAATTAGAAAATCAATTTCTTGACATCAATGACAAAATAATAATATTAAGACAGTAAACATCCTTAATCAGTTATATCCATAATCATCAACAACCTTCTCAATATTTTTATTGAAATGCCAACAATCTCCCATTGTCTGTTATAATGCCAAATGCTAACAATACAATCCAAGAGAAAATCCAATCAGGTTGGAGAAGGGCACTATTCCAACCTCATCACACTCAATCCGAGGAACAAGAGGAGATCTATGGAGGTATAATGGTTTTTATTAATTTTGTTTGATTTCATGTTTATTTATGCTTAGATTAACAATTTTCTTTCATTTCAAATTTCCCTTGGTTCAATATGAGCAATGACACACAACACTTCCACACCATGTTCATTACTTTGAATCATTCTCCTCAAGGTTTCAATCAAGGAGATTTCCTCGCTAGCCATTATTGAAGTGTATCCAACTCATGGTCAAGAATTCCCCAATTGGTCAATAGTTACTCAAGTTAAGGAGTCATCCTCATCATGAGAAGTATGAGGTAATAGTTCTCCATAATGTTAGGTATGTCTTGTTTAGGAATAGAGGATTCATCCAAGTTCTCATGGAATAGGTTAGTCTGATAACTCAATGATGAATGGATAGTACCAAACCGGTATTGAGAGGGGGGTGAATTAGTATAGACAAAAACACAATCCTAAACCGGTTTGTCAGCAGACACTGTGCTTTGGTAGACAAATAGTAACACCGGTCTTAAACAACGTACAACCGGCAAAACCCAGAGTAACTGAGACAAGCATAAACTGGTTGACACTTATCTTTTCATACAATCTAATACTTCATTTTCATTTCACCCTAGTGCATGAACATGTAATCTATCGTCAAAGATATATAAACAGCTAGATCAACATGATTTATCTTCAGACACAAATCACTCAAACCATCACATGAATAACACCACACATGACACACAGATTTTTTCACGTGGAAACCCAACTGGGAAAAACCATGGTGGGGATGAATACCCACAAGCTATTTTTGAACTCTTTAGAAGTTCGCTTTGTTAGGAGCCTTGTCCGGTTAAAGACTGATACAACAGGTTCTGTTAGGAACTGATCCTATTAGGGATCACCTGGTTAAGGGATGGCTAGAATTCCTGGTTAAGGGTTATACCCTGTTAAAGGTTACCTTGTTAGAGGATTTCAAGAACTCAATGGTTTTGAGTCACCCTGTTAAAGGATTTACAGTAAGCCAGTTAAAGCTACCCTATTAAGGGATTTCCCAACTGTTGAAGTGGTTAGAGATCAATAGGTATTACAATGATCTGGTAATAGCACTCAATGCCAATGTAGATCCTCTTTAGCTCCTCTTCACCTTCTGTACCTACACTCTATAGGCATCACTTCTCTCTTCTGGTTTGACAAGAATCATGTATCTCTTCACTTAGATACACACACACAACTTTTGCCAACAACCTGAGAAAGAAACACAACATCAACCTTATAGGAAATAGATAGGTCAGTAGCATAAACCCTAAACCCTAAACCTGTTAGGTTAAGCAATTCAAACGGTTCAATCCTGACCGTTGAGCACATTCCATTAAATGCAACAGTCTTGAACCAATCTCAAGACGTTCTCCATCATTCATTTTCCACCAATTTCATGGCGGCTGATAACCCATCATGTGTTATCACCGTTTATAGACTTCGCACATTCCTGAAGTAGATAAGGACAATCTCCTTCATGCAAGATCCTTCACGCGCACAAGGCTAACATGGCAACATGATCTATTCTTTGTTACAATGCTAACTCATCACACATAGTCACCAATTGAGTCACACAGGCTTGAGGCACTTCAACTAGAAACCTTGAAGTTGAGACTACCAACCGATAGTCATACAAAGCTTCTATGTGCCGGTTCCCATAACCACATGCCGGTTCACCTTAAACAAACACACCGCTTCACTTTGGCACAAATGTCGGTTCACAGTGTTATACCGGTTCTCACATTACTGGTTCTCACATATATCGGTTCTTGGTAACATACCAGTTCTCACATATACTGGTTCTCTCCTCTTCAGCATATTGACATCAATGACAACATACAATGTCATTATGTCCTCATACCGGTTCACATAATGCCAACAATCTCCCCCTTTGGCATTGATGGCAATATACAAAGATATATCTCCGTTTCACATCTTCTCCCCCAATTTTTGCAGATATCTTCTCCGCTTCTCTTCTTCCCCCCCTTTGACAATAATCTTAAAGTGGAGGCACAAGCTTCCCTATTCCATTATGTTGCTCCCCCTAAGGAGTAGCATCCTTCAACACATCAATCCATAAGAAAAATTTGACTATGCAATACTTGACTGATGTGGAGCATATACCTTTAGTTGACTTCCTGAAGGGGTAGCACCGCTAATTCACCTCTTAAGTACATAAATGTACTCTTTGGGAGAGGCTTGGTGAATATGTCTGCTAACTACTCCTTACTGGAAACATGTTCCAATGCAATATCTTTGTTCTGAACCTTTCCCTCAAGAAATGATACTTAAGCTCGAAGTGCTTGGTTCTAGAATGTAAAACTGGATTCTTGGAGATGTTAATTGCACTAGTATTGTCACAAAATATACTTACCGGTTCAAATACAGGAACTTTGAAGCCATTTAATACATGCTTCATCCAAATTGTCTGAGTGCAATTCATGAAAGCTGCAACATACTCTGCTTCCGCTATAGACTGAGAGATACAACTCTTCTTCTTACTCATCCATGAGACCAGTCTACCACCGAGAAAGAATACACCATTAGTTGTGCTCTTCCGGTCATCAACATTACCTGCCCAATCAGCATCTGTGAATACTTTCAAGTTGAAATCCTTGCTATATGGATCCACAATCCATAATCAATAGTTCCCTTCAGATACCTAAGAATCTGCTTGACTGCAACCAAGTGGGATTCTCTTGGACTTTTCTGGAACCTTTCAGTAATGCCAACCGCATGTGCAATATCTGGTCTACTATGCACTACATAATGCAACTTACCAATCATTGATCGGTATTCCTTCTCATTAACCAATGTTGAGTCATCCTCTTTGGATAGTTTACAACCGGTCACCATCGGTGTACCAACCAGTTTGCTATCTTCCATGCCAAAGGTCTTGAACACCTCTTTGACATACTTGGACTGAGTGATAAACATTCCATGTTTCATCTATTGGATCTGCAGTCCAATGAAGAACTTAATCTCCCCTATGAGTGACATCTCAAACTCTTTCTTCATCTCATCTGCAAACTCATGACTCATCTTGTCATCTCCACCAAAGATAATGTCATCAACAAATACCTCACAGATCAGGATCTGATCTCCTTCAAACTTCAAGTAGATATTGCTATCTTCGCTTGTTCTCTCAAATCCAATCCTCACAAGATGGGAATGTAGGCATTCATACCATGCTCTAGGTGCCTTCTTTAGACCATATAAGGCTTTATGTAGTCTACACACCATGTCACTATCTTCAGATAGGGAAAACCCATCTGGTTGCTCTATATATACTTCCTCTTCAAGTACACTATTTAGGAATGCAGATTTTACATCCATTTGATATACTTTGAATCCTTTAAAAGCTGCATATGCAAGAAGCATACAAACTTCTTCCAATTTGGCTACAGGAGCAAAGGTTTCTCCATAGTCTTCTCCTTCTTCTTGGGCATATCCTTTGCACACCAGTCTGGCTTTGTTTCTAATCACTGTGCCATCCTCACTCAGCTTATTTCTGAAAACCCATTTGGTACCAATGACATTTTTATGCTCCGGTCTGGGTACCAAAGACCATGTACCATTTCTCTCTATCTAGTCAAGTTCCTCTTCCATTGCCTTGAACTAGTTTTCATCTTTATGTGCCTCTTTTAATGATTTAGGCTCAAATTCAGAGATCATACATGAGTTTTCTCTAACCTTTCTTCTTGTAAGAATTCCTACATCCTTATCTCCTATGATCTGCTTAGGATCATGATTTAGCTTGACATACCGAGGAATGGTCTTAATAAATTCCTCTTGCTTTTCTTCTTCATCCTCATCTCCATCAGTATCAGCATCTACATTTATTGGTATAGGAACACTATTACTGGTACTTGGTTGACTAGCAACTGGTTCCTAGAAGGTTACAACCGGTTCATTTACCGCTTGCTCACTACCAGTTTCCTTAGTTTTCTCAGAGGTTTCATCAACTCTTACATTGATGCTTTCCATAATTCTCTAAGTCCTATTATTAAAACACTTGAGAGCTTTGCTCTTGGTGGAATACCCTAGGAATATTCCCTCATCACATTTTGCATCAAGTTTACTCTGGTGTTCGCTCCTCTTGATGTAACATTTTCTACCAAACACTCTAAAGTAGCTAACCATAGGTGTCTTACCGATCCAATACTCATAAGGAGTTTTATCCTTACCTTTCTTAATGAGTACCCGGTTCATTGTGTAGACTGAAGTGCTCACCGCTTCTCTCCAAAAGGTGTGAGCTACCTTTCCTTGAATCAACATAGTTCTAGCTTCTTCAACCACAGTTCGGTTATTCCTCTCTGCTAGGCCATTCTGATGTGGAGTCTGGGGGGCAGACAGTTGCTCTTGATGCCAGTTCTTCATATTACTTGTTCAATTTGTGTGTGTAAAAAGGTGAACCTGTAGCTGTAAGCACAACACTTAAATTAAGTTATTATATGCATGGTTAATAATCAGTAATCAATAAGTAATAAACCATAACAAAGCGACCAATTGCCTTCTAAAAGATGTGAGTATAAGATTGCTCTTAGATTTTTATAAGCAATACCAGTGACTAGACTACACCAAGACGAAGGATTTAATCTATATGATATTAAGCTATATGGATGCAAGATGGATGAATAATTCAAGCAAATAATCAATTCAAGCAATAATGAATGGAAAATGGATGCAAACAATCTAAAAAGCACAATAATCTTCAATGACTCCAGAGCAAAATTAGCATGATAATAATCTCCAAGTGTGTTCTCAAAAATCTCTGGGGTGAATTGGAATGAGAGCTGAAGACTGAATTTATAGAGAATTGCAAGAGAAAAAGCTCAATTTAAGATTAATTGAAAATAATTGAGAAATCAGATTCAGTTAACCTTGAGATAGATTCCAATTATAGTTTAATTGAAACACATTCAAATTAGAAGTTCAAGTTGCATTGGAAAATAATAATAAATTAATTCCATGCATATAGGATAAAAATAGATAATTCCATGCATATATTTGATTTATTCAAGAAAAAGGTCTTTTCAATGCAACTGAACTTCTTTTTCTAAAAAGCTTTGAGTTCCAATTTTAGAGAATAATTCAATACTTCAATTTAATTGCTTTTCTGATTTCAAGTTCCAAATTTAGAAAAAGAAATAATATCTCAAGTTTGATTTCTCTCTCAATTCAATTCTTTTATTTTATTTTATTTTCATTTCAACTCTTGCTTTGTAATTAATTTATCTTTTGTAATAAATTAATTCTCTTTGCATGATTATATGGCAATTTATATTAATTAATTAAATATGCAAGGATATTTAATAAATTAAAATGGGATAATTGATCAAAATGATATTCTTGAAAATGATTCAATTAATTAAATAAATATTTAATTAATATTGAGTAATTGATTTGCCATGTGATATTTGATGATTAAAGAATTAATAATGTGCTCAAGATTGATTTAATTGCCTTTGGTTAGGACCTTGGTGATGTTGTCGAGATTAGGGGCCCATGGTTTAGATGAACAATTTTAGGGTATTACATTTGCCCCTCTTTGAATTAATGTGCGAGCAGTGCGTTGGTTCAAAGAATGTGTGATGTCTAGGAGATGCCATTTCTAAACTTGATTGATCACGAACTAGATGAAGATCCAGGTGTTTAGATTGATTCAAAGTGACAAAGCTGAATGAAATCTGATTAAAGCGATACCGATCTCGAACTTGATTGAACTGAGGAACGATAGAAAACAAAAGATACCGAACTTGAACTTGATTGATCAAGAAACGGATCTTACTGATCTAGAACTTGATTAAACTTAGATACAGTGAGTGATGATAAAAATTGATCTAAAAATTGATTGATCAAGACATGATGAATGAAGATAAACTATCCAGCTTGATCAAGAAACAAATACTGAACACCAGCTTAGATTGAGTGTGATCAAAGATACTCTTTAAACTTTTGATTGAGTTTAAATGAATAATCAGCTTGATGTGAAGTGATGAAATTGATTAACATTAAGAGATTAATTCAGGAGAAGGACAAATATCAGCTTGATTTGAAGCGATGAAACTGATATACCCCTAGCGATTGATTTGATTCAGATGATCGAGAGATCTCAACTTGATGTGAAATGATAAAGCTGAGATGCCCCTTAGCAATAAGAATTGATTTTCTTTGGTTGAAAAGATTTTGCTCGACTTTTGATGAAGATTTGAAAATTTTCTCAACTTTGAGATATGAGGTCATAAGGTCATGAGTATGCCCCCTCGGGAGCGAAATCGAAAGATAACGAGGGTACATGATTATAGGCAAGTATGTGGTGAAAATAAGTTATTTGAGCACAAATTGATTCTGAGGTATATTTAAAGATTTGGCATTGGTTGCTGAGAAATTGAGCGCAAAGTTGATTGTAATGTTGATGTGTAGAATGAAATTGAATTCAGCGTTGAAATTGAGCGCAATTTGAAGAAAGAATGAGCATTTGATGAAAAGAGCGCTAAGTGATCCAAATTGTGAAATTGACTAGCAAAATGATCTTGAATTTTGATTTCGATCCTGAAAATGGAATCAGAGTAGGCAAATTAGCTAAGGGTACAATTTTCATGACCATTGGAGCAAGTTGAAAAATTATGTTTTAGGCTATATATGGGACGAAAGTGTCATTTTCAAATCATTTTAACCCTCCAAGTTTGAAAATTCAAAAAACCCTTCTGTGAAGAAAATGGTGGTCCCTACTTGTCAGCATCGATTCGAGCACTAGAGAAGACATAATCGACCCCAAAATTATGAGCCCATGGTAAGTGATCGATCTTAAGCCTGTTTATGTTTTCAATTTTGAGTTTTTTTTGGTGCATTTTTCACATTTTTCGCATATTGGGGGTCAAACATCTCGTTTTATCGTGCGAGACAGGATCCTGTCTCATACGAGAAACTGGTATATTTTAAATGGTGGTCCCTACTCATCAGCATCGATTTGAGTTCTAGAGAAGACATAATCGACCCCAAAATTATGAGCCCATGGTAAGTGATCGATCTTAAGCCTGTTTATGTTTTCAATTTTGAGTTTTTTTGTCCATTTTTCACGTTTTTCGCATATTGGGGGTCGGGCATCTCGTTTTATCGTGCGACATAGGATTCTGTCTCATATGAGAAACTAGTATATTTTATTTTGTCGTTTGAACCCATTAGATTTGTCGTACGGGGTCCACCCTCGTGTCATACGACAGGTCTATTAAAAGACCATTTTGTCGTGTGATGTGTAAAAGTTTATCGTTCAAGGTTGTTTTCTCATACGAGAGCCATTCCTAAATCATACGAGATGCTGCTTAACTATGTTTTGTCGTTCGAAAGATAGTGATCATTTTTGAAAGTGTAATCATGAAATTTTGGTTTTGCATTTGACTTATTTGGATTTGTGTGATGTTTAACTTCTCTTGTAGGCTCATTTGGAATGTTTTCTGATGGTCGTTGTTGGGTTTTTTTGCAGGTTCGATTACCTCCTGTGCTCTTCAGATGTGTATATCCACCTAAGATGGCATTAGCTCATCATTTATCTGAGGTTGAGCAAGCTCATGTTGATTTATGCGGCTTGACTCATCTATTGCGATTACCTGATATCCGTGTGAACCACGGAATGCTAACGGCATTGGTTGAGCGTTTTCATTCAGAGCAGAATACATTTCATTTGCTAGTTGGGGAGTTGACTATCACTCCTGAGGATGTGTACAGGATCCTTCGTATCCCTTTTGCTGGGGATAAGGTGGATTATGATACCGCGTTGTTACCTAGACTACAGGCACTTAGGAATGTATTCAGGGATCCAGACATTTTGACTTGGTCCATGAGTTGGGACATACTAATGAGTAGGTATAGTGAGGAGTATCCTCTGGCATGTGTTCTAACAGGGTTCATTGGTTGCTTCTTGATGCCGGACAGAGGGCAGCAGTGTTTCCAGAGCGGATGGGGCCGGATGCTAGAGAGGTTGATAGAGACCCCTCAGAGACTTGGCTAGGGCTCTTGCCTGCTTGCTCACATGTATCGCGAGATGCATGAGATTGTATATAGAGATGGGCGAAGCATGGCTGCAGGTGAATATATTTTACAGGTTTGGGCTTGGGAGCACCTTCCCATTTGTCAGTCGATAGTTGATGATAGTAGAGAGCCAGGGTAGCCGATTATTTACAGGTATGCTGGATATATTACACAGCCCCATTTGGGCAAGATGGACTTCTGGAGACGGCAACTCAACGACCTTATAGCAGTTGTTTGGAGACCATACAGAGGCTTGGAGCCATGGGATGACTGGCAAGTGGTTCGGAGAGACCTTTTGTGACATGCCCACTGATTGGGAGATCACAGACCATTGTGGAGCGATTCATCATTTCTCGAGTGATGAGGCAGTATGGTCGGCCTCAAGGGATCTTGCAGGAGTACACAGCCTACACACGCTATGCTGATGAGGAGAGGCAAGGATGGTATCCATAGTTGTCGTATGCTTTGGTGATGCAGCAGCTAACAATTTTACATCACCTGAGATGGAATTACTTGGAGGTTGTAGCGGATGCAAGGGTATTGCCCCAGTATAGGGATTACTTTTAGCAGCATCCATTCCATCGATTTACAGATCTGGGAGAGAAGGCTCCTCATATTGAGGATGTGGAGGATGATGCCCCTGCACTAGCACAGGGACAAGGCCAGAGACAGGGACAAAGAGCTGAGGCTCTGAGGTGAATAGGTGGAGATCCTGGTGCTAGCAGCAGCAGGATGCCAGCTGAGGGTGGACAACAGAGGGGTGAGGGTGGATCCCTTGGGAGAGTAGGGGCGAGATTGGGTGGGACCAAAGAGGAGCAAGCAGCTTCGAGATAGGTCCGACAGTGGCGGGATGAGCAGGGTGGAGCCATAGGTGGAGATGGGGGTGGAGATGGGGGTGGTGAGCCTGTGAGAGAGCAAGGACAGGATGCTGGTAGGTCGATGAGAGCATGCCTTGCAGAGCTGCAGTCACAGTTGACAGTGGCTCAGACTTAGCTGACGGAGCGAGATCAAAAGATTACTGAGGTGAGGGCTGAGTGGGATCGTCAGATAGTGGCCTTGAGAGCAGAGTCGAGAGCTGAGATTGAGGCTCTACGATAGGAGGTCCTCCTCCAGAGTAGTAGGGAAGCATATTATGTGGCGGCATATAGTATCGCAGTTCCTGTTGCATAGTAGGTGCAACCCTATTCACAGTATATGGCATGATCGAAGGGAGCTCGAGCACCGCGCCAGGATCCTGGACATTAGGCTCCTCCTCCTCCACTAGGCAATGAGGGAGAGGGCACCAGCTAGATGATTCTTTTTTTGTAGCTTGGATATATTTTATTGTAGACACCCCCATTTTTTGTAGCCTGTACGATTCTTGCTCCAATGGGAGTTTGTATATGTCTTGGACATCATTTTGTACTCTTATACTTGACATTATATATATATATACACACACACACACGAGATTCAAATTGACTTCATCATACTTGTGTTGATTCATTTATGAGATATCTCTTATATGCTTTATTCTATATGTATGCATTTCTTTTCCATATGAATGTATGTAATGCAAATGATTATAAATGTATATTTTTGTTTCTTTTATATACAAATAAATGATATTGCAAATGAGTAACAATAAAATGTATGAAGCTATATGAAATGTTATGTATGCAGCTAAAACATCTCAAAACACAAGTACTCAATTGAAGAAATGATGATAAAAAAACCACTTAGTGTAAGAAATGATGATTCTTTCAGCTCTCCTTCAGAAGATAAAGAGATTATTACCATATCGAAATCACTCTAGATTCACAAAAATGCAAAATGATATGCAAAATGATGTGCAAAATGCAACCTAAACCTAGTCACTAGATTTAAAACACTTAAGATTCATCACTAAGCATAACGAACACAATAGGAAGGTTAGAGTTCCTTTCTTTTTCAATGTGCAATATTAATTATCTTGTCCGCAATGACCCTTTTTTCGTTCATATCCTTGGACAGATTTCACAAGGACCCTAATTGCATCATAAAGAAATTCCCTCAAAACGAACAAAGAAATGATATCGACCTCCCTGTAGCATACAAATAAGTAGAGTCGAGGTATGTGAGGCGATTTCACCTTGATGTGAAGGCTTTTATCATAGACACCCAGCTAATTTATATGTTTCCAGATCATCGGGATCATTCCTACAAGCATACAGTAATTGAAAATCAATATAAAAGACATCATACAAAGAAAATTTTCATTCATAGCTCAAACTGTTTAGTGATTGTTTTCCATTATGTTGTTTTGCTTCTGAACTTAGTGATAAACTCTTTGGTAGTTAGGAGACAGGTGACTGACTCGGAGTGGACGACCAGGTTTCACTGACAGAAAAATGACTTGGTTGACACTACTTAGGATATGTAATATGCTCTGTCGAAGTAACCTAAGACTAGGACATTGATCAATTTCTAGTCATGAGGGTTCCAACGAACCAGGATGTTACGAAAGTGACTAAAAATATGTACAAGTGAAAGCAAATGATGCATAAAAGCAGGAAAAGCCAACGTTGCATTGATAGATGGAGCACTTGAGTATAAGAGGTGTCTGTTTGCCAGGTTTTCACCTGCTTGGCAGAGATTCATTTTTATTTTACCAAGGTGCCTGTTTACCAGGTTTTTACTAGGGCAATTTTTTTTTCTTTTATATATATATATATTTTTTTTTTTTCTTTTTTTTGTTCTTTTTGATATTTTTGATTTTTTTTCAGGACCTTTTCCAACTATACAAGTTTGCTGGAGTAGAGAATGCTAAGCAAAGAATTTCTTCAAGTGGATGGTGTTAATCGGTTCACGGAGCTGTTCTCTTTCTGAGTTTGAGAGTTGATAGGCACTAGAGCCGAATACTGTAGTAACAATGTAGGGACCCAACCAGTTGGGTTCAAACTTCCCTTTATTATCGTGGAACTGTTGATTTTTTGGATTCTCTCTCAAGACTAGGTCACCAACTTGAAATTCTCTTTGTCAAACTTTCTTGTTATATCCTCTGGACATTCTCTTCTGATACACTCTAAGATGATCAAACGCCACTTGCCGACGCTCATCCAGCAATTTGAGTTCTTTCAATCTAGATATTCTATGATCTTCATCAGTTACAAGACCTTGCAATGAAATTCTTAGAGATAGTATTTCTACTTCAATAGGTAATACTGCTTTGGACCCATATGCCAAAGAGAAAGGTGTAGCCCCAATAGGTGTTCTAATACTGGTTCTGTAAGCCCATAGTGTAGGATTGAGCTGCAGATGCCAATCCTTCCTGGATTTGTTCACTATTCTGTGCAAGATAGTCAGTAGGTTTTTGTTAGATGCCTCAGCTTGTCCATTACCTTGAGGGTAATATACTGATGACCAGTGTTGCTTTATTTTAAATTTCTCACAAAGCTCATCCAGATATTTATTCTTAAACTATCCTCCATTATCAGTCAAGATGGACGAAGGTATCCCATACCTACAAATTATATAGTTTAGGATGAATAAGGTGACTTGTTTACCAATTGCTTTGATAAGCGGAACTGCCTCTACCCACTTGGTGAAATACTCAGTGGTAGTTATGATGAATTTATGTCCATTGGATGAAGCTGGATATATCTGACCAATGAGATCAAAGGCCCATTGCTGAAAAGGCCAGTGTGTAATGAATGGTATGAGATCCCTTGCCGGGGCATGTATGAGATTTCCATGAAGCTGACATTTCTCACAAGTCTTAGCAAATTTTATGGCATCTTTTTTGATATCTGGCCACTAGTAGCCAGCCTATAATAGTTTCCGAGCTAAAGTAAAACCATTTGAATAAGATCCACAAATACCTTCATGGACTTCCGATAATGCACGTTTAGATTCTTCAGTTTCTAGACATCTAAGCAATGTACCATCCAAACCCCGTCTAAATAAATCGTTAGCTATGATAACATACCACGAAGCGTTTCGAGTTAGGTTTCTTTTCTCATTACGAGTAAGGTTTTCAGGGATAATTTGATTGCATAGATAGGAATAGATGTGGTTGTATCAGGATGAGTCATGTCCAATAATAGAATAGACTATTTGGGTCTCAGGAGAATCATAAGCGGAGTAATATAACTCTTCCACCAGGAAATCAAAGCGAAAATTGGATTCCTATAACTCAGGTATGGATGCCAAGGTGGCCATAACATCTGCTGCTCTGTTCGTTGATCTAGGAATCTGTTGGAATGATACAAAAGCAAAGTACTTCTTGAGATCATCCACCATCCTCTTGTAAGGCATCAATTTCTCATCGTGAGTTTGATATGTATCGTTGATCTAATTGATGACCAACTGAGAATCTCCATAGATATGTAATTCAACAACCTTCTATTCAATGGCTAGTTTTATCCCATTCACCAAAGCTTCATATTTTGCAATGTTGTTTGTGCAAGGGAGTAGAATCTTATAAGACTTTGGGATTGAATACTTCTGAGGAGTAATGAATAATATGCTAGCACCTAAACCATTATGAGTAAAGGAACCATCGAAGAACATCTTCCAAGGTTGTTGAGTAAGATGCATTATTGATTCATTTGGGAACTCAATGTGTAGTGGTTGAGTATCCTCAAGTGGAGCTTCAGCAAGTTGATCAGAAATTACCTATTCTTGTATGGCTTTGCATTCCACATATTCAATGTCAAACTCTGTAAGGATCATAACCCATTTCGCCAATCTTCCAGTGAGTGTTGCTTTATTAAGAAGATACTTGAGTGGATCAATTTTGGCCACCAACTTGACTGAATGTGCTAGCATATAGTGCCTCAGTTTCTGTGATGCAAAGACTAATGCCAAGCATGCTTTTTCTATTATACTATAGCTCATTTCATAAGACACCAATGTCCTACTGATGTAATAAATAGCTCTTTCCTTTTTGTTGTCATCTTGTTGCACCATAAGTGCCTCCAATGATGAATCAGTTGCTGATATATATAAGATTAGTGGCTTACCCTGAATAGGTGGCATCAATATCGGTGGATTAGACAGGTACTCTTTTATCTACTGAAGATGTTGTTCACACTGCTAATCTCAGTTGTATATTATTCCTTTTCTCAACACTTTTGTAAAAGGTTGAGCCTTGTCTGCTAGCTGAGAAATGAATCTTCTAATGGATTGGAGATGTCCCTGTAGACTTCTCATTTGACTGATGTTCTTTGGAGGCAGCATTTCCATTATAGCTTGGACCTTCTCAGGATCAACCTCGATTCCCTTCTTTGAAATGATGTAGCCAAGTAGTTTACCAGATGTCACTCTGAATGTACACTTCTTTGGATTTAATCGGAGCTTGAATTTTTCCATTCTGTCAAGTATAGGACCTAACTCTTGAATATGCGTTGATCTTTTCATAGTCTTCACTAAGGTGTCATCAACATAATCTTCCATATTCTTATGCATTATGTCATGAAAGATAGTTGTAACCTCTCTTTGATAGGTCACCCCTACGTTCTTTAACCCAAATGGCATGACATTCCAGCAAAAGGTTTCCCATGCACAGGTGAAAGTTGTCTTTTCTTGATCTCTAGGAGCGATTTTAATCTGATTGTAGCTGGAAAATCCGTCCATTAGTGAGTACATCTCATACCCAGCTATCATGTTGACTATCATATCAATATTTGGCAATGGAAAGTCGCCTTTTGGACATGCTTTGTTGAGATCTCTAAAATCTGTACAAACTCTGATAGATTTATCTGCCTTCGACACAGGCACTATGTTGGAAATCCATTCAACATAATCTATTGCTCTGATAAATCAAGCTTTGAGCAGTTTCTCTAGTTCAGCTTTGACCAATAACGCTACATGTGGGTGCATCTTACGGAGTTTTTGCTTAACCGGTTTTACTCCTGGTGTGATTGAGAGATGGTGCATAATGAGATCAAGATCCAAGCCTAGCATATCAGAGTACGTCCATGCAAAGTTTATTTTCTTTTCTAAGAATAGCTAAGTGAACTCCTTCAATTCTTCTGCTAATAGTGATTGAGCTACGTGAATGATTTGTGGTGTCTCTTGATTCCCAATATTCACTGGCTGAGTTGGCTCGATCAAAATGGAAGACCGCTCCTAGAAATGACTGGGCAGTATACCAAGTATCTCACCTTCAGACGCCTCAAAGAGGTTTTCACCTTTAGGTACGTCCTTTATTTTCTCTTTTTTAGATTCTGACACCACCACAATGTGGTTTTTGCCATCAAATCTTTTATTTTTATTTTTCTTATTTTTGTGACTAAGATACTTGATATCCGCTTCAGTCATATTTTCACTCTGTTCACTGGTGGAAGAGTTTATAGGTTTGACTGCATTGAGATTATAGGATAATGTATAGTCATTGGCAAAAGTAGGTATATCCATGGGTTGGCTCTGTAAAGTATAGTCAATCACTTCAGGATGTACTAAGGACAAATTTTGGATAGGTTCAAGAGCATTCATGGTATTGTTATCACAGCTGCGGATCAAAAAGTCAAGTTCCAGAATGATACCTTGCGTAAGTGTCTCGAGACCAGGAAGAGTCAGATCATGATTATTAAAGTTCATGTTAGTATTTAATCGATCTAATCCAATAGACATACTTGTAACATTGTTTACTACGCCAAACTGGACGTCATATCATGGTTTAACATCAATAAGACTAGTAGGTAACTTTTCATTGTTTGTATCAGATGATTCAGAATTTGAGGCTGAGTGGATATCATCATGAATAGGACTATCATTAGAGTCATCAGAGTCATCGGATGAAGTTTCCAAGCCTTTTTTAGGTGATTTAGTAAGCATATGTATGGTATCAATACCAACATCTTTAATGCTACAAGTTCCTTCATGTTGTGGTTCATTTGTCATTTGTATTTGACACACCTATTGACATGATCTCATTGTTTCTATGATTTGTTGTCATCTACTCCATTCAGCTTCTTCTGGATTGATGACTGGTTCTTGTTCTGTAGCTTCCAACTCTTCCTGTGTAGTGCTATAATTGATTTGTTCTGTTTTAGGATAAGGGCACATAGATGAGAAGCTTTCTGGTATTCTTCCTTCTTTCAATCCTTGTTCATAATTTTCTTGCCTCTTTTGTCTAATTTATTGTATTTTTTTCTCTAGTTTTATGTGTATGAGCTCTTGGGTATCATCTATGACACCACTAGATTCTTCTGGAGTTTTTGTAGTGGATGGGTCTGAAAGATAGTCAAGACCCCATTCATACTCGTTTGAATTAGTCTCTGAAGCATCTACTTGTTGCCTTCCAGTATATGTGACTGGAACTTTTAATGGTGCAAACAATTCTCTGAATCTTACCACTTCATCTCTTATATCCTCAGGAACCTCAACTTCTTGTATTATCGTAGCTGATACCATCGAAGACTGAGCGCTGACTATTTCTTCTTTCTTGACTGTTGATTCCTCTTTCTCTTTTCTACACTCTACTTTTGTTTGTTTAGTGTCTGCTTCATGTAATGTTAAAGGCGATATCTTTTTCGAGCACTTAGACTTAGAAACATGTTTTTGGTTTGATGTCTTTTTTGGATTGTATCCCAGACCAGCCTTATCATTTATGGATTTGGTTTATAGCTAAATTGGTTTAGTAATACCTTCCTTTTGTTTTCCCAGAGGATTAGTACCTGGGTATCCCATACGTTGAATAATTTTATAGCCAGGACCATATTGGTTTGAGGAAATCTCACAGTGTCGTACCTCCTCATTTTGACTATCTTCCTTAAAGAGGCAGTTAAGCACAACATCCTCTTCTATTTCATCTGCCACGGAGGTAGAAGACTATACAAAGAGAACATCATATATGGTATTCAAAGCCAAAGTTTGTGTTCTCATAGCCTCTGATGGCTTGCCCAACTGTTTTGGTGATGGAAGGAGAGAAACTAATGATAGTACCGGTTCTATCTTGTAGCCATCCATGCTAGTATCTGTAATCTTCAATCTCTTTTCTAAGTCTTTCATCAATGTTTCTGGATCCTCATTTGGAGAGGCTACCCTATTATGAGGCACAAAAGTATCTGTGCCTTTTGTCAATGCATTACAGATGACATTTGTATTAGCAGGAATACTAACTTCAACTCCGTTATAGGGAAACTTTAAGCATTGGTGATACGTTGACGGTACTGCCTATCAAGAACCTGGAAAAGGACTTCTCTCTCTACCGGTCCCACTCTGATTGGTAATGATACCAAACCTTTGGAGGTCCTCTCTTCCTCATCATAGGCTTTAATTGTTATTTTCTTGCCTGGATCAATGACATTTTCAGAGAATCCTAGTTGTGTAAGCAGATGATAAGTATAGATATTCAACCCTGCGCCTCCATCTATCAAAACATGTTTGACTCTGTGTTTGTGGATCATGACTTCAATATGCAATGGCTGGTTATGTGGATGATTTAATGCATTGTCATCTTCTTCATTGAAGGTCAAATAGTGAGGTGAAGTCAGATGACCCACCATAGACTGAAACCGATCAATGTCTAAATCTTTTGGAACGTTGGTAGTGAGCAATGCTTTGTCTAGGATTTCCTTGTGACAAGATGAGAGTTGTAGCAATTCAAAAATTGAAATTTGAGCATTTATCCTTTTTAACTGTTCAACTACGCTATATCCAGAGGATGATGATGAAGTTAACCTTTTAAATTTGTCCAAGGTTGATTCCTTTTGTTTGTTTGGCAAGGCTATTAGGTTTGATGTTTCTTGAGCTGGAGTGGAAGAACTAGCTCCTTGGAGAGTGACTTTCTTTTGAGATCAGGTCAAAGCTCTTACACATCATGATTCATTTGGTTTATCTTGAACTATAATCACATTGCAATATTCCGAGTGTGAAGGCTCAATCATGTTGATAACGTTTTCCTAGCTGGCATAAGTATAATTTACCTTGGCACCTCCTTTGGTGTTTGAGGAATCACCTTGTTTGTAAACAGGCAAAGTGTCCTTAAATGCTTTATGATCAGCATTGGTTGGATGATTCACAACAACAACTTTACCAACGTCTATGAGATCTTGAATCTCATTTTTTAACTTCATGCAATTGTTTATGTTATAACCCTTATTCCAATGGAAGTCACAGTATTCATTTTCTCTCCACCATCTTGGTTTGACATCTAGATCATATGGTCTAGAGTTATCTGGTAGTGTTATCAAGTTGTTTGCCAATAGAGTTTTGAAAGTGGATTCATATGATTCTTCAAGAGGAGTAAAATCATGCTTAGGTTTGGAAAGCCAAGGCTTTTCTTTGAACCATTCCTTTGTTTTCTTTGGCAGATTCTCTGCTAGAACCTCAACAGCTTTAAGTGCTTGTGTACCACTAGTCAAGTTAAATATTGTGGATTTTGAGTTAGTTTTGATAGCATCTACTACTCCATCATTAACAACATTCTTTTTGTTGTCTTTGGAAAATTTCCAATACTTGTTCTTCTCTTTAGAGCTAGATCATGTTTGTGTTTCTTTCCAAGGCGTGATATCTCCTTTCTTTATGAGCACATCTTCCATTCGAATGGCATTATCTACCATTTTGTTAAATGATGGGTGTACTTGCATTTATGTACTATCTTTCAGTTCAGGGACCAAGTTATTGACAAATATTTCCATTTTCTTAGAGTTTGGAATAGGTCATGGGTACCTAGAGAACATCTTTCTCCAGTGTTGGAGAAAAGTAAGAAGAGGTTCCCCTATTTTCTGTTGAGTATTACAAAGATCGATCATAGTCACAAGATGTCGAATGTTGTATGAGTATTGTTGTAAAAATAGTTGGATTAGTTCTTCAAATGTTTTTATTCCTTTGGGTAGACTTGAGAACCATTCCATTGCTTGACCCCCTAAACTCCTTGGGAAGAGACACATGAGGTACGTTTGATCGTGCATGAACTCCATACAAGCAGCACTAAATTCCCTAACATGATCTTGAGGATTTGAGGTACCCTCATATTTGTCAAATTTTGGGATTTCCACTCATGGAGGAAATGGAGGCATGTGTAGATTCTTGTCAAATGGAAAGGGACATATTGTTTCCAAAGAATATTGTTTTGGGGACTTGTCGTTATTCTTCAGTTCTGTGACCTCCATCCGCAAGGCTAGTAATTGTTTGTGTACCATGAGTATAGGCGAGTCTTCCTTTTTAGTAACAAGTGTCTGGACATCATATCCAATAGGAAGTTTGGCACCTTTTTTTTCTAGTTCTAAGAAATAGTCTTCCTTCTCTCGGGTCATGATAGTTTTCATCATTTTTCTAAAGTCTTTGTCTTTTTGACAGTCAAGGATTTTTTTTTCTGGAGGTTCAGCATCTTTGTCAGTCTCACTTGATGATGAGGAGTCATTATGATTTTTAGGAATATTACGGTCATTTTTGTTTCCATCATTGTATTTTGTCTCATGTATGGTGGGAGATTCAGGTTCATCAAAAATTGGTCTACCTGATGATGACGACATGTTAGTGAGTGTATCTTTCACATAGAATGGATTATCTTGATATTTGAAGGGTTGTTCTTTGCCTTTGGCTTCTTTCTTACAAGAATTCCTAGTTTGAATAGGCATTTTTATGGATTAGTGTGACCTAAAGATGTTTGTGCTACAAAGGTCAAGATCAATTTCAGAGCTAGTTGTTCTGTTTAGAGTATTGTTTGGGAGAAACAACTGAGATTCAGTCTGGTTTCAGGAATGATCTATCCTGTATAAGATGTTATCTAAGTTGATTCTAAGCGTAGTGTAAGATTCAGTATGGTTTCAAGAATGATCTATCCTGTATAAGACATTATCTAAGTGACTAAAATTTGATAGGTAGTTGATTGAACTAGCTGAAAGGTGATTGACCAAATCGTGCAACGCAAATGGCAGAGGTACACTGTCTTGATCAGTTTATGTTCAGGAAAATTGATAACCAGTATTATGTTCACTGTAAGCTATTTTTAGGCAAGTTTGACTATTTTGTTTTGACAAAACTAGAGACTCATACGATGGGATTTTTTGGACCGGACGACAATTTAGCAGCTATAGGACGACAATAGTTCTGTTTCATATGAGTTTCTGCCTTGTACCATACAAAAGATGGGTATGTGCAGGACGAAAAAAGAATCAGACCATCTCATACGACACAGGATACAGAGCCAGATGATAGATGAAAATGACTCATACGATATAGGATCGGGTATAGGACGATAAATCAGAAGACTCGTACAACATAGGATGTGATCTAGGATGATAAATTATCAAACTTGTACAACTGTTCATAGGATAGAGCCTAGAAATTTTGAGTTTTTTTGATTGCTGAGTATGATAACCGAGTATGACCAATTCTGAGATAGACTGATTTTGACCAGGATAGACTAGTTTCTGACACAGACAGAGTTTTGACTTAAGATGGACTAATTTCTGACACGGATAGAGTTTCGACTTAAGATGGACTAATTTATGACACAGATAGAGTTTTGACTTAGGATGGACTAGTTTCCGACACAGACAATTTCAAATCACTGAGTTGTTTCTTGTCTTCTCCAATTTTTGGTATTTCAGTTTTTGTTTCAGGGATGAAAACACAGAAAACAGGTAGTATGTAATAGTGACTCCAATCACAACATCCAAACCCTAAGGAATTTGGTGAGGAAAGAAAACCTTTGCTTGTAGACTCAGGTACACACCCAATAGCTAATCAAAATATAGTCATTGAGTCTCATGCAATGGATTCTCAATGTCATATTATCTGACTCCAAATGCTAATGGGGGCACAAAATGACAAGTATCTTGGGAGAGTTACTATCTCTCTTGCACAAAGATTATCTCCCTTTCGGAGGTGAACTAGGTAGCTTCTAATTTTGAGTTGGATTTAGTCAGGGACCCGTTCGGCACGTCGAGGTATAAACTCAATTAAGAGGTCTCCCAACCTTAAAAACCAAGGTTTAATATACCCAAAGGTACGAAGGAGAGCTATTCCTGAGCACTGTCGTTGACTTGATTTTCATCAAATCACGTTTATTTTATAGTGGGTTGGAGTACTTGGCGTCTAGCCATTCCCACTTAGGTCATTCCCCTCTCACCGGTCGTAAAGGCTATAGAGTTATTAGCTCCTCAGGAGGGTAGGCCTGCTAAAGATGTTGCAATCAATCTTAAGAAAATACTTCAAGGGTTTAGATTTCTGATTGTCTAGAAGAAGACAAGAGCATACTCTCCTACCTCTCAGATTTTTCTAAAACACAAAAGACAGATGTGATCTAGGATGATAAATTATCAAACTTGTATGACTGTTCACAGGATAGAGCCTAGAAATTTTGAGTTTTTTTGATTGCTGAGTATGATAACCGAGTATGACCAATTCTGAGATAGACTGATTTTGACCAGGATAGACTAGTTTCTGACACGGATAGAGTTTTGACTTAAGATGGACTAATTTCTGACACGGATAGAGTTTCGACTTAAGATGGACTAATTTATGACACAGACAGAGTTTCGACTTAGGATGGACTAGTTTCCGACACAGACAATTTCAAATCATTGAGTTGTTTCTTGTCTTCTCCAATTTTTGGTATTTCAGTTTTTGTTTCAGGGATGAAAACATAGAAAACAGGTAGTATGTAATAGTGACTCCAATCACAACATCCAAACCCTAAGGAATTTGGTGAGGAAAGAAAACCTTTGCTTGTAGACTCAGGTACACACCCAATAGCTAATCAAAATATAGTCATTGAGTCTCACGCAATGGATTCTCAATGTCATATTATCCGACTCCAAATGCTAATGGGGGCACAAAATGACAAGTATCTTGGGAGAGTTACTATCTCTCTTGCACAAAGATTATCTCCCTTTCGGAGGTGAACTAGGTAGCTTCTAATTTTGAGTTGGATTTAGTCAGGGACCCGTTCGGCACGTCGAGGTATAAACTCAATTAAGAGGTCTCCCAGCCTTAAAAACCAAGGTTTAATATACCCAAAGGTACAAAGGAGAGCTATTTCTGAGCACTGCCGTTGACTTGATTTTCATCAAATCACATTTATTTTATAGTGGGTTGGAGTACTTGGCGTCTAGCCATTCCCACTTAGGTCATTCCCCTCTCACCGGTCGTAAAGGCTATAGAGTTATTAGATCCTCAGGAGGGCAGGCCTGCTAAAGATGTTGCAATCAATCTTAAGAAAATACTTCAAGGGTCTAGAAGAAGACAAGAGCATACTCTCGTACCTCTCAGATTTTTCTAAAACACAAAAGACAGATTTTGTTCATTAACCAGATAGCAAGTTAGGTGCCTAAAAATGAATTTAAAGAATACACGATGTTTAGTCGATTCTCCTCAGGCAACCTGCAAAGACAATGAATTAGTAGTCATATTGTCTTTGTGTGACAAGCATATTCTTCAACAAGCATTCTGCAAAAACTAGTTAGGCTGTGAAAAAATCTGAGATAGACAGATAAACAGTCAGGGTCAGTCATCAGAATAATCAATCAGAAATGAGAAAATTATGAAATTTGCCTTTTTTTTACTTGAAAATGCAGAATCGTACGACAGATTATCGACTCGTACGAGACAGGATGCAGTATTGTACGAAAGAAGATTGCTGATGATCTCTTCTCATACGACAAAGGATTTATGCTCGTATGATAAATAATTTTCTCGTATGGTAGGATATTTCAGTTTGTACGACACTTGCAGTTTATCGTTTTAGCCTATGAAAATTGTCATACGAGATGATGCAGAGACTGTACGGCCGAAAATCCAAAAAGTCAAAAAACCTAAAAAATAACAAAAATAAAAAATCAATCTTGGAGGCCAAAAAAAAGTAGTCTTGGGCCCCACGGTGGGCGCCAAATATGTGTGTGTGAAAAAGTGAACCTGTAGCTGTAAGCACAACACTTCAATTAAGTCATTATATGCATGGTTAATAATCAATAATCGATAACTAGTAAACCATAACAAAGCGACCAATTGCCTTCTAAAAGATGCGAGTATAAGATTGCTCTCAGATTTTTATAAGCAATACCAGTGACTAGACTACACCAAGATGAAGGATTTAATCTATATGATATTAAGCTATATGGATGCAAGATGGATGAATAATTCAAGCAAATAATCAATTCAAACAATAATGGATGCAAGCAATAATGAATGGAAAATGGATGCAAACAATCTAAAAAGCACAATAATCTTCAATGACTCCAGAGCGAAATTAGCATGATAATAATCTCCAAGCGTGTTCTCAAAAATCTCTGGGGTGATTTGGAATGAGAGCTAAAGACTGAATTTATAGAGAATTGCAAGAGAAAAAGCTCAATTTAGGTTTAATTGAAAATAATTGAGAAATCAAATTCAGTTAACCTTGAGATAGATTCCAATTATAGTTTAATTGAAATGCATTCAAATTAGAAGTTCAAGTTGCATTGGAAAATAATAATAAATTAATTCCATGCATATAGGATAAAAATAGATAATTCCATGCATATATTTGATTTATTCAAGAAAAGGGTCTTTTCAATGCAACTAAACTTGTTTTTTTGAAAAGCTTTGAGTTCCAATTTTAGAGAATAATTCAATAATTCAATTTAATTGCTTTTCCGATTTCAAGTTCCAAATTTAGCAAAAGAAATAATATCTCAAGTTTGATTTCTCTCTCAATTCAATTCTTTTTTTTGTTTTATTTTCAATTCAACTCTTGCTTTGTAATTAATTTATCTTTTGTAATAAATTAATTCTCTTTGCATGATTAAATGGCAATTTATATTAATTAATTATATATGGAAGGATATTTAATAAATTAAAATGGTATAATTGATCAAAATGATATTCTTGGAAATGATTCAATTAATTAAATAAATATTTAATTAATATTGAGTAATTGATTTGCCATGTGATATTTGATGATTAAAGAATTAATAATGTGCTCAAGATTGATTTAATTGCCTTTGGTTAGGACCTTGGTGATGTTGTCAAGATTAGGGGCCCATGGTTTAGATGACCAATTTTAGGGTATTATAGAATTCACCGGAAGTGAATTCCCCTCCTTGATCAGTTCTCAGGCACTTGATCCTTTTACCGCTTTCCTTCTCCACTAATGCTCTAAAAGCTTTGAACTTTACAAAGGCTTCAAACTTATCTTTCAAGAATGTGACCCACATCATTCTTGAGCAGTCATCAGTGAGAATCATGAAGTACCTATCACCCTGCACACTCCTAGTTTTCATAGGACCACACAAATCAGTATGCACAAGATCAAGCAAATTGTCAGCAGTGAAAGGTTTACCTTTAAAGGTTGAGGAAGACATTTTCCCCAGTTGACACTCTCTACACAAGGTATTTTCTGATTCGCTCAGCACCGACAATCCTCTAACTGCCTTGATCTTACTGGCCTTCACAATGTTATCAAAGTTTACATGGCAGAGTCTCCTATGCCATATCCAACTATCATCAAATTTAGCCATAAGACTTGTACTTATATTTGCATTCAGTTGAAATAGGTTACCTTTGGTCTGCATGTCGGTGGCCACCAATTCACCATTCTTTCCTTTGATTTTGCAGTCTCCATTCTTGAATTCCAGAGTGAGACCACTATCATTCAGCTGGGCAACACTCAGAAGGTTGTGTTTGAAACCATCAACCCAGTACACATTGTCAGCACTACTCTTTCCATTCAGAGAGATGGACCCTCTGCCTTTGACCATACATGGTGCATCATTACCAAAGCGAACCACACCACCATCATACTCTTCCAAGGATAGAAACTTGTTCCGGTCACCAGTCATATGGTGAGAACAACCACTGCCAATAATCCACTCATTGGAATTATCAAAGTGGGAGACAAGAGCCTTCTTGTCTGACACATCTTCCTTGACAACATCAAACACAATGTCTTCATTTTCTTCATCTTCTGACTCCTCATCTGTGACACCTTCATCAACTCCCACAAAAATGTTTCTCTAGTTTCCTCCTTTGAATTTCTTGAACCTTTCCGGTTTGTCCTTGTTGTCACCATTAGGACAGTTTACAACAATATGTCATATCCGGTTGCAAGAAAAGAATTTCAAAGGGAGCTTACCTCTATATTTACCATTTCCTTTAGGAAGTTTCCTGGCAAGAAGAGCTTCAAATGCCATCAGAATCTCCTCATCATCCATTTCTCTGCTCTGTCTTGGTTCACCACTAGTGCTAGCTTCTTTTCCTTTTCTGGATGGTACAACAGAAGCTTTAAAAGCTGATTTAGTCTTTTGAACATTGTCATCAAAACTATTTAGCTCATAGGCTGTCAACTTTGCAATGATAGAGTCTAGGGATACCTTAGTCTTGTCTATTGATCTCAACTCCTGAATAGCAGCAACCCTTATTGCATAGACCGGTAATAAGTATCTCAGGACTTTGCTTACCATGGTGGAATCTTCCATTTTACCACCTGCACTCTTGATATCTCCAACAACAGTTTTGATTCTTATTCCATACTATTGAATGGTCTCACCTTCAATCATTTGCATGTCTTCACACTTCCCTCTAAGGATTTCTTCCTTAGCTTGTTTTACATGCTCATCACCACCATAGATATTTTCAAGAGTATCCCATACCTCTTTGGGATTTACCTTATCTTGGACATCAATAAAATCAATGCTAGATAAACTACTAATTAGGGCTTCCATGACTTGCCCATTCTCTTGCATCTCTCTCTTTTGGTCATTGGTGAGAGTACCGGTAGGGGAAGCATAGGCATTCTCAACATAGCTCTAGTGTTGAGCACCCATGCTTTTGATGTATATCTTCATTCCATCTTTCCATATACTGAAATTTTCTCTATTAAACTTTGGACCTTCCCTCTTCATCATTAGACTAGGATCTTTACCTCAAGCAGTTAAGCTTATAATGCAAAGGACCTGGAGGACGCTCTGATACCAATTGATAACTCAATGATGAACAGATAGTACCAAACCGGTACTAAGAGGGGGGGGGTGAATCAGTATAGACAAAAACACAATCCTAAACTGGTTTATTAGCAGACACTGTGCTTTGGCAGACAAACAATAACACCGATCTTAAACAAAGTACAATCGACAAAACCCAGAGTAACTAAGACAAGCATAAACTGGTTGACAGTTATCTTTTCATACAATCTAATACTTCATTTCCATTTCACCCTAGTGCATGAACAGGTAATCTATCATCAAAGATATATAAACAGCTAGATCAACATAATTTATCTTCAGATACAAATCACTCAAACCATCACATGAATAACACCACACATTAGACACAAATTTTTTCACGTGGAAACCCAACTGGGAAAAACCAAGGTGGGGATGAATACCCAAAAGTT
Source organism: Cryptomeria japonica (assembly GCF_030272615.1). Classification (NCBI taxonomy): domain Eukaryota; kingdom Viridiplantae; phylum Streptophyta; class Pinopsida; order Cupressales; family Cupressaceae; genus Cryptomeria; species Cryptomeria japonica. The sequence goes on from NC_081414.1 coordinate 440,476,542, forward strand.
GTTTTTGAACTCTTTAGAAGTCTACTCTATTAGGAGCCTTGTCCAGTTAAAGACTGATACAACAGGTTCCATTAGATATCGATCTTGTTAGGGATCACTTGGTTAAGGGATGGCTAGAATACCCGGCTAAGGGTTAAACCCTATTAAAGGTTAACTTGTTAGAGGATTTCAAGAACTCAATGGTTTTGAGTCACCCTGTTAAAGGATTTACAGTAAGCCAGTTAAAGCTACCCTGTTAAGGGATTTCCCAACTATTAAAGTGGTTAGAGATCAATAGGTATTATAATGATCTGGTAACAGAACTCAATGCCAATGTAGATCCGCTTTAGCTCCTCTTCACCTTTTGCAGGTATCACTTCTCTCTTCTGGTCTGGCAAGAATCACATATCTCTTCTCTTGGATACACACACACAACTTTTGCCAACAACCTCAGAAAGAAACACAACATCGACCTTATAGGAAATAGATAGGTCGGTAGCATAAACCCTAAACCCTAAACCTGTTAGGTTAAGCAATTCAAATGGTTCAATCCTGACCGTTGAGCACATTGCATTAAATGCAATAGTCTTGAACCAATCTCAAGACGTTCTCCATCATTCAGTTTCCACCGATTTCATGGCGGCTGATAACCCATCACGCATTGTCACTGTTTACAGACTTCGCACATTCCCAAGGTAGATAAGAACAATCTCCTTCATGCAAGATCCTTCACGCGCACAAGGCTGACGTGGCAGCATGATCTGTTCTCCATTACAATGCTAACTCATCACACAAAGTCACCGATTGAGTCACACAGGCATGAGGCACTTCAACCGAAAACCCTGAAGTTGAGACTACCAACCGGTAGTCATACAAAGCTTCTATGTGTCGGTTCCCATAACCACATGCCGGTTCACCTTAAACAAACACACCGCTTCACTTTGGCACAAATGTCCATTCACAGTGTTATACCGGTTCTTGGTAACATAGCAGTTCTCACATATACCGGTTCTCTCCTCTTCAGCATATTGACATCAATGACAACATACAATGTCATCATGTCCTCATACCGGTTCACATAATGCCAACATAGTCAACCTAGGTTCAATACCCTTAGTATTTAAACTTTGGGAAACCACAAGTATATAAATTCTTCCCACCAAGTATTGGATGTGGGAGAAATAGTAGTGAAACTCATACACAAAGAGGACAAAGCTAATTAAATATATTTTTACTCACAATTCCTCTAAGCTAATCAAAAGAAATTATTAAACAATGCAACTTCCAAAAAGGAATGATTGATTGTCTAATTAATTAAGTAATATGCACTAAATAAATGATACATCTGAACAATAAATACTTCTAAATATGTAGATAATATGCAATAACAATTAGATTTGAGAATATAAATAAAAAATTATGCAGCCCACAAATCAATTTCATCAAAATATTTAGGGTTTTTATAAGTGCATAAATGTTATATTTAAAAAATGATTATAAATGTGAATTAATTCAATGCACACAAATCAGATCTAAGTATGAAAATCATAAGTAATGCAAGGACTACATTGGGTTCACCAAAAATGTAATATTGGAAAATAGGGTTTGCAAGTTTATTCACGCAAAGTAGGAACTAGACCTATTTCCATAATAATTACATTTAAGGAGGAGAATGAATTCACTTGGCCCAATCACAAATCTGAGTGAAAAGGACTAAGCATAAGGTGGATTTCGACCTCCTTGAATTTGTTAAAAATGAACTATGGAAAAAGGTAAATTGAATACAAGATCAAGGGCTAAAGGTGTAAAATTGACAAGAATCAACATGAAAAAGTAGTTTCAGATTTGATATATAGACATAAATATAAATATGGAATTAGGAAGTTGAGAGAAACCCATGTTTGAAATTTGGGCCTAAAAGTACGAGACAATTGTGCTTGGGGTGACCTTGTCCTAGGGGTGTTAGATGCAGACAATAAATATCTTTCTGGAATCAATATTTAGGCCTAAGAGTTCTCCTAAAGTTCCATTAGAAAATTTCCAAACATAAGTGTTGGGGCGACCTTGTCCTCCACTTTTTACCTCTACAAATGTTGGATTTTATTATCTTTGTCCACTCCTCCCAAATCTGCAATTTTATCTTCTGATCTTGTCACCTATATATAGTGGAAGAGAAATTATGTTGTTGGTAGGGGTAGGCCTTGGTCAAACCCCAGGTTTGGAATTAACGCTATAATTGAATTGAAATTGAAATAGAATTGAAGTGTAAAATGTGCCTTAAAAAAAGGGTAATAGGATAGATTTGAATTAAAATGCTGAAATTGGAATGCGATACCTTGATGAGTCTTTCTTTGAATCCTTTATACAAAGGTTTATGTTTTCATGTAGAAATGTCTTTATAATATCTTGATCATGGATGCCATATTGAATTCTTGAAATGTAAATACTTGACCTCTCCTTCATTGCCTTGATAATGCTTGATTTTTTTCTCACTTGAATTTTCTTGGTAGGTGTTGAATTTGAAATTGATAGGTGATGGACCCTATAAGCTAGACAAGGGAACCTAGAAAACCATTGTTCAAGGACAAGGGCATTTGGAACACCCTTGTCTAGCCTATTAGGGTTAAATAAAGAACCACTAGACCAAATAATAGATGAATATTGTAATTTGAAGTCGGTGCAAGTAGAAGTAAATGTAGTTAGATAATGGAAGACCATAATGCTAAAGTGAGGCCTAAGTGAGGATGAAATTGTATAGGGATACAATTTGTGATGCTACAACTTGAAACTCTCATATGCTATCATTATCTTATACATCATATCTAGTTCCTTCATAACACATGCTTTTACTCTCATAGAACATTGGTTTTCAAGATTAATTTGAGTTACCATTTATGGCTGACATTTCATTGCTATTGGGTGTACGTTATGTTCATTACCTTCTAGAGTTAGGTGATTGTCTTTATGTTGGATTGTCACTTATCTCAAACAATGATCAATATCCTCTTAAACACTTAGGACTATCTACACCCACAAATTGTACATTGTCCTGCACATTCAACAATGCTTTATTTAATTCATATCTCTTAGGTCCATAGGTAGAGGTTTTTTGCTTCATCTTTCTCATCAACCTAGCTCTCTACTTATTGTCTTACCATTTCATTACATTTTTTTCTTACCTCTATAACCCCTCCATTCTCATTATGATTTCTTGGGTTATCCTTTTGAAGGTTATGATTTTAGCTACAACATATTTACATCTTCTCGCTCAATGCATGCTCCCATATTATCCTTCACCAAGTCCATAAGATATATTATGACATGTCATGTCCTTTAGCTATCTTCATAGCACCAGTGCTTGGTTCAACGTGTAGCATAATGTATTAAATTTTTTCTTATCCATATTGTTAGCCTATTTGTCATTGTTTTCATTTATGTCATGGTTAGTGTTTTTGACATGTGTGTATATAATCTGATTCGGAAAAAAATTTCTTTATCATGTTTTGCATAGTTTTGAGGTCCGGTATTTTATGTTACCAGAAGTTGCTTATGAGTCTAGTCCTGTCTGGATATGATAGTTGTACATGTTTCAGAGATCCGATCCCATCTAGATATGTTGTGATGTGCTCTTCTCAAGATTGTAGCTACCAACACCGCATGAAGCCACCCATATTGTTGTAGCATGTGGTTAAGTCCGATCTCACCCACTCTGGCTGAGCTGACTTGATAATCAAATGGTACAAATATATTATCATGAATATCATTTGCTAAAGGTGTGGTTGTTGAAAGACAACTATTTTCTTGTACTATATACAAAATAATTGTGGTTATGTTTTGCATGCAAGTTCGGTACAACGAATATTTGTGGCAATTTATGCACTTCAAAGGAAATGTATTTATGCATATGTTAGATGCAATTGTAATAGTTCAACTTTTTTATATTCTATAAATATTGGCTATAAGCCCTCTTGTATCTTAGATAATAATTCCAAACTGACAGTGAGCCAAACTGGTAGTGAGCCAAACCGGTAGTGAGCCAAACAAATAGTAACCAAACCGACAGTGAGACACCCCTTTGTACTATGTAACTGGTTGCATACTACACTATTCCTGAGAGTATCATCTCTCCATGGTTTTTCCCATATTGGGTTTTCCATGTACAAATATGATGTTGTGTTAATTTCTATTTACCGTACTTTAAATTATGTTATGTGATTGCTTAATAAGAAGTTTAAATAAGTTCAAGGGAATATTGATTCACCCCTCCCCTCTCAGTATTCTAATTATTCAAAAATTGATATTAGAGCCAAGTCCTTTAGAATAGTTTAACCACTCAAAGGAGATCTAGAAAGGTGAACTTATGGATTTAAATGACAACCTCAGAAATGCTCTTGAAGAACTTGAGGCAATAGAAGCTGAAAATAAAGACCTAAAGGAGAATGTTCAATTGGAAAATGAATGCATCAAGAAGCTAAGAGAGAAGATCCAAAAGTATAAGATTAGACATAAGCAAGTCAATGATGAGCTCAAGCAAGCAAACAACACTATCTCAAAATTAAGAATCAAAGATGAAGACAATGAAAAGAATTAAGAATATCTAAACCAAATGGTGAAGTACAAATATAAAGAATGTGAGAAGCTAAAACAAGAAGTAACACTCCTCAAATAAGATCTTGAGAAAACCAAAGGTCAACAATGCAATATTAAATCTGACGTTCCCAACACTAAAACCAATATTAAGGATGATCCGGAAGCTAAGAAGGAAGTAGAGACCAGTGGAAAAGAACCCTCTCTAATAAAAGTGACAGTCCCCAAGGAGGAAAAAGGTAAGTCTCCAGTCAAGCAGCAGGTAAGTATGAAAAACACCCCTTTCCATGGTTCTTGCTACAAATGTAATAAAACATGACACAAGCTAGTAGAATGCAAGAATAATCTAAATCCATCTTTTAATTTATTTGCTGGTAGATGCTACACATGCAACATGTATGGTCATAAAGCTAATTAATGTAGGAATCTGGTTGTAAATAAAAATAGATATAACTATTTTAGAGGTAGATGTTAGACATACAATATCATTGGACACAAAGATAACTAGTACAGGTCAAGGAAAAATCTGACAAATATCAAATGTCATAGTTGCAACAAACCCAGTCACATAGCAAGGTAGTGCAGAAGCAATAAAGTTCAAGATCAAAACATACCACTAAAGAAGGTCAATGTGGAGGATGTCAAAGATGAAATGAAGAAAATCTGGAGAAAGAAGGAAATCATAGAAACACCAACATCCCACTCCAGTGCAGGCACTTCATCTGGATATTGAGTATCGTATGGCTTTGGCCAAGGGAGAGAAATTGAAAGATCATAATCGTATCCCCAACCAAAGTTGTTTGAGGCCACGAAGTGATCCGGTTGTCATTATCATAACTCATCATAGGATCTGGCAAGTTGCTACTAAGTTTGAGAATATGGAAGACAACTCATGCGCATTTAATGCAAGACCCTTGATGAAAAGAATATAAGGACAACAACATGAATAGTTATTTCATCGCAAATTAAAAACACTCAAGAGTTGTGAAGTCAATTAAGGCGATCAAGTGATCTTAGGGTTTCTATGACAAGATTCAAGAAAATAATCTATAGAATCAGTAATCATGGCTGCCCCCATAGTTGTCGATGTTGCTGACAAGCCTAGACCAGTATTCACAAAGACACCCTATGTGGCAATTTAGACAAATCCCAGTAGAGCATTTTGAAAAAAATCAATTGGAGTTGCTTTGGAAAAAGATTTTAGGGGTTACATCCGTGTCAGACAGGAAGAATTTGTTCATCATGGAAAAATGCTAGATATCTGGACCGAACAGATAACTGATCAGTAAGGCAGGGTCAACCTAGAATTTTCCTACCTTGTCCAGAAGAACCTTAACACATCAAATAACTTTCCAAATTTCTATCATGATGAGAAATGGGTCAAATTGGCAATGAGCAGGTTCCATGATGGGTTTCTCTGGTTGGATCAAACCCATATGATAACCAAAGAAGTAATGAAGGCTATCACGGGTCTGTGTGACTCCAATGAGGTTCTCGAACTGAAGTTGACCAAAAATAAGGTTGTCATAGAATTAATTGGTGCCACATTTGACAAGCACTTGCTAGCAATCGACAATGTCAGAAATCCAACAGTTAATTATTTTTCTCTAATGATTGGAAACAAAATTTATTTTATAAATAGAGAAAATACCATTTCTGCTACTGTCGTGCATATGGCTTATGAGATGGCAAAATTATACAAAGATTTTGATCTTTGCAAAATCTTGTAATAGTGGAATCTAGAAAATCTTGTTCACTGTAGGGAAAACAAGCACTCATTCAAATTCGGTACCCCAGCCCTATGCATCCTCTTCTATTTCATGGAAGCATTGCTTGGTCACAGTTGGGTCTTGTGGTCACAAGATAGACTAGTAGCCTGTTAGATCATAGATAGGCTCAGAGGGTTTATTAATGACAAGGATAGATAAGAAGATTTTGCAGAATTCTTTGTCATCTTTCAAATGAACATGCAAAACTAAGATAGAATACCAAAGGAGATTGTTGAAAATTACAAAAAGGATATCACATTCATAATTACAACTAACGAGTGCTACATGGAAGCCGTCATACCCAAAAAGATATGGATCCCTCCTTTTGGTTATGAAGTTCCATCTAATATTCTTGATGGCACTGCTAAAGTTCTCTTAGATAGTCTAGTAGATAAAACCCAAGAATGTTTTGGGACTGCTGATGAAAAATCCTTACAAGTTCGAATGGAGCTCACTATGAAGGACCATGAAAAGAGATTGAAAAAGGTCATTCAGGAATCCTTGGACAAGGCCAATTTGATTGAGGAATAAATCTCTAAGGTCAAATGATCTGGAAGACTTGGTGCATCCAAAACATCCAAGGCTACTCAGGTAGAGCTTCCCTCATCAAGCTCCCCAAAGAAGAAGATCGAAATCAAAAGGAAAACTATTGTCCTGGAATCCGAGGAAGAAGCTGAGCAGTACCTGATACATGTCTGGAATTATAAAGGAGAGAAGGTCAAGAAGCCTCTTGATGTAGAACTATGTGAATCCCTCACTCAAGGAAAGAGTCCAAGGGAGGTAGGTAATCTACTTTCTAATGCTAGTGCCAAAGATCAAAATGCCATAATTAAAAGTTTTATTATGTATTGTGTAAAATTTGAAGTGGCAATTTAGGATTATAGAAACATAGTTCCAAATGATTTGTATGAATAATTAGTGAGGATAAGGAAAATTTCTAGAGAAGAGGAAAACAAGGCCACCCTATTAGAAGTATGTAAAAAAAATTAAGGACCAAAAAGAATTTAGATGATCTCATGCTTGGTGTACCCAACGCCAAAGAGAAGGTTCAGAAAGAGATAATGGATACAGTTGTGTCTATTTCCAAGAACCATGGTCTTCTCTCCATTGATTATGGTGCCACCACCAGAGTATCTGAAGATGTTCCTATTACTATCTCTGAAGACAAAGATGATCCCTCAGGCATACCGATTAATAACTCGATAAATGTGAATAATGTGTTTGCTCTGGAAATTCCTATGGATAATGCTATGGACAACAACGATGTTCTTAGATCCTCTGATATCCCTTCAGTCAATCTTGGATCCGAAAAGGGTAAAGAAGGTTAAGGTTGGATTGTCAACCAAGTTTTTGATAAGGATAACATTGAATGTAACATTCCATATGAAGAAAAGGGACATGCTCCAACCAAGGAATGTAGTGTGTAGGTATCCATCATTGGAACCAATCCTGGCTCCTCAAAAGATATATGGAAGAAGATATTCTTTGCTCCATTGATACTTTCACCAATCACATCTTCCATGCAATCAGTTAATTTCTTGAATGTGGATCTATTGCAAAAGCTTGAGGTTGGAGAAGCATTCATTTCCTCTGCAAGGAAATATTTCTATAAAATCAATAAAATTGTTGAATATCTCCTGACAACACTCCATGCTGCTTTACCTGAATGTCAGTTAGATCCCAATATTATGAGTGTGGAAAGGTGCAAAATACTAATAAGATCTTTGGATAGTTAGGCTGATACTATCAAAAAGAAGTATGAGAAGGACTTAGCCGATGACAAAGAAATCATCTTGCAGGAAATCAAGTCCAAGTGTGAATCAAATCGTCAACATCTTTCCCAACTTATCTCTAAAGGTTAGTCCTATTTGGTGAACAAAGATATATTGTTTGTGTTTAGTTTGTAGTGGCCAAATGCTACTCAAAGCATCAAAAATGAGATGAACATCATTGAAGAAAAGATCCGACAGGCACAAGAAAATTTCAATCTTTCCAAATATATATCTGGCTCTAGAAGATCAAAGATTGAGGAACTACATGATAGATACTATGAGTTGCAGCAACAAAGAGATAACATCATCATGCCACTAGGAAAGTTGAGAGATCTTAGCAATGAAAGCATCTCCTATCTGAATAGGGCTCTTTCTTGTGCTTCAGAGTTATCGTACTCTTATCCCAGATCCATTCCTGAAGTAGAGCAACTTCATGCATCCCTTTTGGCTTGAATACAGTTTTCAACAGAAGGAATCTCTCATTGGGACTCAAACAAGGACTCTTGGACTGCTCACACCCAGAACCTCAAACAATCCTCCAGAAATCAGTAATTGTTCTTGTTAGGGGGATTTCATAAGTTTTGACAATCTGTTTACCCTTTTTCATTATTTTCAAAGGGGGAGTAGTAGGAGTCATAGTGGTAGGAGTAATTTCAGTAGTTAATTAGCTAATTACTCTCTTTCATTTCTATTGACACTTTATTTCCTATTTCAAGAAACTTACTTTGTATAACTTATATTGCCATCAATTAAAAAGGGGGAGATTGTTGGCCTATTTTTCATTTTTGTCATTGATGTCATGGTTAGTGTTTTCGACATGTGTGTATATAATCTGATTCAGAAAAAGTTTTCTTTATCATGTTTTGCACAATTTTGAGGTCCGATATTTTGTCTTACCAAAAGCTTCTTATGAGTCCGGTCCTATCCGGATATGATTGATGCACATGTTTCAGAGATCCGGTCCCATCTAAATATGTTGTGATGCGCTCTTCTCAATATTGTAGTTGAAGGATAAAAACTGCATGAAGCCACTTAGATTTTTGTAGAATGTGGTTAAGTATGGTCTCATCCACTCCGGTTGAGCCGACTTGACAATCAAATGGTGCAGATATATATCATCGTGAATATAATTTTCTAAAGGTGTGGTTGTTGAAAGACAACTATTTGGATGTACTATATGTGAAATAATTGTGGTTATGTTTTGCATGCAAGTTCGGTACAATGAATATTTGTGGCAATTTATGCACTTCAAAGGAACTATATTTATGCATATGTTAGATGCACTTGTAACATTTCAATTTTTGTATACTCTGTAAATATTGGCTATAAGACCTCTTGTATCTTAGATAACAAGTCCAAACCACCAGCGAGTCAAACTGGTAGTGAGCCAAACCGGCAATGAGCCATGCCTTTGTACTATGTAACTGGTTGCATACTACACTATTCTTGAGAGTATCATCTCTATGTGGTTTTTCCATGTACAAATCTTGTGTTATGTGTTATGTCTCAATTTTTGTTTACTTTAATTTAAATTATGTTATGCAATTGGTTAATAAGAAGTTTAAATAAATTCAAGGGAATATTGATTCACTCCTCCCCTCTCAGTATTCTGATTATTCAACATAATTCTTCAATCCAAACTTCTTTAGCAATTCTTTGACATATTTAGACTGAGAAATGAGAATTTGTTTTCTATTTTGATTCAATTGCAATATAAGAAAGAAATTCAACTCACTGATCATGGACATCTCAAATCCCTTCTGCATCTCACTAGCAAACCTTCTACACATACCATCATTTCCTCCAAAATTTATTTCATCAACATAAACTACAACAATTAAAATTTTACTTGAATCAACTTTAAAATAGAGATTGTTGTCAACAAATCCCTTATGAAAACCTTGACCAATCAAATACTTGTCTAGACATCCATACCAAGCTCTAGGAGCTTTTTTTAATCCATATAGAGCCTTCTTCAACCTAAAAAAAATATCTGGATCATCTCTTAACTTAAGTCCTTCCAATTTTTCAATATAAACTTCTTTTAGTTCACCATTCAAAAATGTTGATTTTACATCCATTTGATAAACTTTGAAATCCTTGAAAGTTGCAAAAGATAAGAACATCCTAATAGCCTCCATCCGAGCAACTGGAGAAAATGTTTCCTCAAAGTCAATGCCTTCAACTTGAGTGTAACCCTTGCAAACCAACCTTGCTTTGTTTATTACAACCTTTCCATATTCATCCGGCTTGTTCTGAAATACCATCTTTATTCCAATTACATTTTTATCTATCGATCTATGTACAAGTTCCCATATTTGATTTTTTTTAATCTAGTCTAGTTCTTATCTCATTGCCTTCATCCAACTTTGTTCATTGCAATCTTCTTCTATTGATTTAGGTTCAGTCTTAGAAAGTAAACATAACAAAACTTTTTCTTGAGCCACCTTACTTCTTATAAATTGACTCCTTCATTCTTGTTTCCAATAATCTAATCCTCAAAGTGATTCCTTTGTACATATCTTGGGGTTTTTTATGTAGTTGTTGGAGAATCCTGAGTTTCTTTTTTCTTCTCTTCTTCTTTATTTTCTTCTTCCCTTCTTCTATCAAAGGTCTCATCTGATTCATATCCTACCAATTTATCAGAGTCTTTAGAAATATCTTCATCAACCTTCAAATTTACAATTTCAATAATTTTGTTTAGTCTTTTGTTGTAACACCAGTAAGCCTTGCTCTTTGTAGAGTATCCTAGGAATATGACCTCAGCTTCTGTATTGTAAATTTTTTCAAGATTATCCTCATCTCTTTGGATATAGCATCTGCTTTCAAATATCTTAAAATACTTCACTGTCTGAATCCTTCCATTCGATAGTTCATACGATGTCTTCCCATATCTCTTTCAAAATAAAATTCTATCAAGGATTGTGAGATTTTGCCAAGATTAAGAGCTCAATGAAAAGTACAAAATAGAGAGACAAAATATAGGACAAGAATAAACTATTTTCTCATCAATAGATAAATGATCAAATGTTTAATAGTTGTTCCATACAATGAATATGAGTTTGTTTATATAGGCAAGGCTATATGGATATGTGAGCACACAAACATGACATGTGGCTCAATAAGAAACAAAAGTAGGTAGGAAATAGGTGTGGCGGGTAGGAGAAACAATAAAATATTTCACATGAGGTGGATCACCCACCGAAGGTGGAATGTAACAACAAGACCACAAAAGGTGGAAATTCTCCTACACACACTATCCCAATGTGGCACAAACACCCAAGTGTCTCATACCCAAAATACTATGATATGCATGTACCTAAGTAAACTTAAGTAAGGTGTAATAACATCCAACATGAATAAATAATTACACCAACACCCCCCTTAAGTGAAACTTAGGAGAATGCACTTAAGTCTACAATGCAATTAAGCAATGTAAGATGGGTCATGGCTACTAGGCCATGTAAGGTATCCATGTACAAATCCAAAGCAAACCAATGCAATGAAATCTCTCACAAAGAAGGGAAAGAGACAAAAACCCAATAGGAAAAAACCCTCCCCCAAAAGAGAGATGAAAACTATACAAGAGAACTCTCATAGAAGCATGTGAAGAACAAATCCCCATGTGAGGAAAAAAGTCCCTCCCATATGAGAGAAGAAGAAAAGATAGGTAGGCCCCCCTCAATGTAGAATCTGCACCAATGGTAGAAGATCGAGAATGAATGAAGAAAATTCTCCATGAACGTCAAACAACATTCCTCCCCTTGGGAAGAAACAAAACCAAAAGTGTATCCATGAAGTCTCCCCAATCATGAAGGGAAGATGTAGGAAAAAAAATCATGATGAATGAAGTCTCTGAAAACTGCTCAAGTTTCCCCATGTCGATGATGAAAGATACCCCCTACAAAGATGGTGAATGACTTCACACTACTAAAAAAGGCACTCCAAGATCTAGTGGAGATGAATGTAGAACAAGTCCCAAAGACTCACATGTCTCCTATAAGCATAAAGAGACCTCCTCCAACTATTGTACATAAGAATCCACAATCATGTCAACCTTGAAAGAATGATCATGTAGAGAATGAACAAGAGGGTCAGAGTGTTCCCTTGCAACAATAGAAGAAGGATCATCTCTGTCAAAGAGAAGATGAATGTCATCAATTATGTCTCCCAAATCTGCAATGTAGGACTCCACAAACAAACATGCAATGTCTGTGAAGTAATCATCCCATGAAATTGAAGCTAGAAGACAAAATATATCTTGTTGTACTGAATCACAAGAAGGAAAAATTGTTGCACTATTTGCATCATCAGGTGAAATAGGTGACATGATATCAAGAGGAGGAGATGAAATATAAGGCTCAAGAATGGGGTCACATGTGAGAATCCCCAAGTTCAAGTACCCAAAGTTCTCCTCAAAATCTGAATCATCATATGTAGAATCCTCATTTGAAGAATCATCATATGTGAAATCATCCTTATCAACAAAATCTGAAAAGGAGTATAAATGAGATGCATGATCAACCACCCCAGTTGCAATGATAGCTCTAGTCTCCAAGTCCCTAATGAAAATTGACTTAGGTGTGAACTCCATAATTTTCTTTGTTTCCCCATGTGTGATTTGATAGATGGAAAGATGATTGTTTGTCAAATGGGGTACACACAATACATCATTGAAGGAGTTATCCCCAATGGCAATAGTTCCTTTCCCAATCACATCCATGTACATATGATTTCCCATCAAAATTTGCGGCATGGTGCAAGGCTCAAATGTAGAAAACATAGACTATGAAGATGTCATATAATGAGAAGCCCCTAAATCTAGAAGCCATCTCCCTGAATCATAACTTGTAGTAGCACAAAGAGCTTTTCCTTTTCTTTTCCAAAAAGAGTGATTCTTCCCACTTGTTGAAGCCATGAATGCTTTCCCTTTCCCTTTTGAATGTGAGGAAGTGGAAGTTGATGAATCCTCCTTCTTGTAGGAATTAGGAAAATCAATGTTGTGCTTTTTGAGGATATGTGTGAGCTCATCAATCTTCTTATAATGGCAATGTTGCTCCTCATGACCAACATTTTTACAATAGGAACAAGTAGGTCTCTCCCTCTTTGGTGAATTGTCCTTCTTGGAAGAGGATGAATCTCCTTGGTGTGGAGAAGCTGGTGCTTTTTCCTTAGGCTTTGATTTCCATTTCTTCTTGTTTGATTTGTCCTTTCCTTGATGTCCTTTGTTCCCTTGATTTGCCACTAATTCTTGAGACTTAGAAGTCTTAAGAATGCCCATGCTTATCAACTTAGTTTGTACCATCGTCAACATTTTAGCAAAAGTATCAAATGTAGGCATTGTGTAGCTTGAACCCATTGTCATCCTATGGGTTTGGAAACTAGAAAAAAATGCTGCATATTCTTGTGGAAGCTTGCCCATCAAATTGAAGATCAATTGAATATCCTTCTTATCAATGCCACAATCTTTGAGTTGTGTCCTCAACTATTTTTCCTTAGTGACATAATCTTGTATTATATCAAAGTTCTTGAGATCTAACATGGTGAGATCACTATCAATCTGATATCCCCTAATCTCATCAACTTGACCATACAAGTCTTGAAACTTTTTCCAAGCATCCTTAATTAAGGTACATTTTTCAATGTGAAAGATGAGATCCTTTGATACATACTTTCTTAAGGTACCAATTGCCATGATATTTTTAGTGAGCCAATCCAAGTGAGCAACATGATTAGCCTTAGGATCAATGGGAGCAACAATAGTTCCATCAATATAATGAGTTAGTCCTTTTTCCATAAGTTTACTCCATGCATCAATTTTCTAAGCAACATAATTATGAGGAGTTAAGAGAGGAAAATTAGGAGAACCCATAGAAGCAAAAGAGAAAAGAACACAAGAGCACAAAAGCATAAGAGACACCCCCCACAAATTCACTCAATCAAAGTACCCCCCCCCCCCCCCCAAAAAAAAATAAAATAATGATTTTGGCACTTTATATGTAATGCATGTACAATAGGCCACTTGCAAACAATGGCAAGGTGGCCTTCTAATTTTTTTTTACAACTTCCCCAATAGGCTAAGAACTACAATGGAAAAGACCAGAAAGATAGATCTATGCAATACAAGTGCCAAATTGGCCAAAAAAGACCATATGTTGAAAGTACAATTTATACTCAAAATAATTGCAAACTAATAGCAGATTATGAAATTAGACAAAAAATTATGCACTTTCAAAAAAAACGGTACCTGAAAAGGAGTTCGTATGAGCCCAAACGGAGTCCCAGAAGTTGCAGAAATGGGGATTGGATAGGTACAATCATGAAAATCTGCATATTTTGAAAAATACGTGCATCAAACTGGAAAACCACTTGAACCACTATGAAGAGCATGACATTCTATGTAGTTCCCCTACCCTAGTCAGCTTTGTAAAACCGGTTTGACCTTGGTTGACTTTTTATGTGGCATTCTTGAATGGTTGAATTACCATGATGTAATGTTGAAGTCAGATATTATGATTATTGTGTGTACCTGTTAATGTGCTTTTTCATCGATTCTTATGTAATTTTAATTGTTCTCTTGATTCTTTTTATTAGTCTCGAGCTAACACCTTCATTAAATATATATATGTATGCATGTGTGACTCTTGGTTGCAAGAGATTGCAGGTACAGTACCGCCTAGGTGCAAGGTTCATCTTCACCTGGATTCGCAGGGTTGAGTATCCTCTTCTGTCCTTAGAATTTGGGTTAGGTGGTCGTAAAACCCTCAGTTTACCCTAGTCATGCTCAAGTGAGCGTCGCCTATGGTCCGTCAGTTTCCCTTTTCATTTGGGTTTGCGGGTCGGGTATTTGGTTGGCTTTCTTGGGGTGTGTGCTTGGCGTGTGGTAAAACTGAGTATTTAATCCTAAGTAGTTATTTCGATTTAATGTGTTCGTTTACACATTAGTAATTAAGAAACTAAAGTAGATAGGTTTCTTTTATATAATTAATCATTTATTTAAAAATTTCTCTATTCATGTTTGTAGAAAGTTTAATTTAATGGTTAATTTTAAATCATGAATTTATTTAGTTTATGCATTTTGAAAGGGAAGATTTAAATTTATTTGAAATAGAAATAATTTAATCCCTTTTGCTTTTTTTTTTTGATCGATAAGAGGCCAAAGCCAAGAATTTTATTAATTATTTTGAAAATTTACATTACTCCACTCGTGCGGGTGCCAATAGGAAAGAGTGGAGGCAAGAAAACCTCTGGCCTTGCCCGAGACCATAGTCCAGATAATCTTACATCAATATACAATAGTTTCAGATCTTAATAACACATCATCACCCTGGGCTAGGGTAAGCAAGTGGGAGGGTATTTCTATTTTTTCCCCTCCCTTATAAGCCCTTGATTACAAATTTCATTTATCATTTATCCCCTGACTTCATGAGGCATGGCTCTGAAGTTGATCTTTGATTGCATATAGTATCCATAAATTGCCAAAAGATATCCCTATTTGTCCTGCATGGTTAGTTTCTCAAACACTTGACAAAATTGTTAGTGCATTTTAGTCTAACATTTCAAATGAAATTTTATCTATCGAGCTAGAAAAATACCACAACAAAATATCCTATAAGGTCTATACAAAGAGATATAAATAGAACCTTAAGCATAGTTGGATATTCCTCATTATCCCAATTTGTAGATGGTGTTTCAAACATAAGCCGAGTTTTGAAGAAAATGACCCTCTCTTGGTCAAATTTTGACCCATTCTTAAAATGAATCACCATTTTACCATCTCTTGTTTGTGCTCCTGGATGTAATCCTTAGTAATGGATAAAATCAAGGCTACAACAACAAGAGTAGGTAGATGAGATTCTGTCATGCCAGGAATTGGCATACCCTCCCTCCCTTGTAAATCAATACCAGAGAGGGTAACGGGGTATATGATTATTCAAGGCTGTATATAACCTCTATGCATACCCCAAATATTTTGCATGTATGCCACATATAAGCCATAGTCAGAGATTTGTCAG